>NW_002060955.1:605954-753712 GCF_000150275.1 Trichoplax adhaerens | reverse complement strand
GCAGTTAATTTACTGTAGGTTTATAAGGTATGTTAATCTCTAAAAATTGAGCTGTATATGGACGAAGGTTAAGCGTCTTAATACCTGATAGCTTGTAGCTATCTAAGTCTGAGAATATCGACGTGTATATTTAGTAATGGTATTATACTAATTAATGTAACTTATAAAGCATGAATTCTCACTCGTTAATATTGGAATTCACTGTAGAAACCTATTTAAGCGCGTGTGTTTGTAGAATAAAGTAAGTAATTGCTCAAGAAACGGTAAGACTCATATCGTGAAGAATAGTGTAATAATTAGTCAGTTGTCTGTGGAGATCAGCCGAGAAATCGAGTTCTCAAATACTTCTCTCATAGAAACTGAAAGTACTGGGAGAAATAGCCCAAGTTTTAAGTAACTACACTAGAGTTCTTTACTTTCCTTTGCCACAAGTGAGGGTTATGACAAACATAGAATAAGGCACTTATCTAATAGAAATGTGCAGGTGTAAATTCAATAAAGAAGCAAAACCCTCTGATATTAACTCTATCAAGTAAACGACCAAGAAAATTCTTAGGTAATTGATAAAGTTCTAATTTATTAATCCTTTTTATTAGTACGGCTTTTAATGTGGTTCAGTGCTTTATAGAATAAAATTTTGAAGAGGAAATAAAATCATCCCAGAATCCGCCTATTAATATTTTCAAAATACGGGAATTTCCTATTCAAGCATCGATAATTGATAACTAAAGGAAAAAATTTGATAAATTTACTTCCAATTCATTCTTGCTAACAAATGATAAATATTCTATTCATTTCCCTTTCAATTATGCTGTCGGAATAAATTTAAATTTTGTATACTTACTCTCATAGGTACATATCAGTGTAATTTAAATGCTAAAAGTTTGAATATTTTGATCTGCTAGTTTCTAGTAGGCGTCATTAACTAAATAACCTAATTGAAATTTCAAATCAATGTATATCCTCTAGGCCATGTTTCTTCACTACTCAACGCTATGTAATAAAATCAGGTTATCACATTTATCATTTTACTATTCTAAAATATCCATTGCGATAGTCAAAATTTGTTGATGTCTAGGCTTTTATCAACAAGCTTATTGTTGTACTTTTAATCCTATTATCTTATACTGACATGGATTGCTAGTAACAGTTTACTTATTGGCTGCTATGGAATTAAAAGTTGACTTTGATTTGGAAATTAATTAATGATGTTATTGTCGTCTCATTGAATGATTTTAATTTGATAACTTTCTATTCTCAGCGATATAGGTAACTCACTTTTCATTTTGATTGGTAATTTAGTAATTACCATTACTTAAATGACTACTGTCTGAGTATAGAGTCTGTTAGCCAAAATAGAGCAATTTATACTTTATGAAACAAAAACTATTACCAATGACCTTGTAGGCTTTTATAAGACCAAATAAAACCAGCTATTAGCCTGGCTACGTCAATGGTTTTGTTTCTTTTCTTTGTATAAAAACTTGCATCACTATTCAATTTTTGAAACTCCCTTTCTAAAGGAAATAATTCTGAAAGTTCTATTTCCCCTATGGCTGGCTTACGATCCGATTAAACTTCGTTTTCATTGCGAAAGTGTCAACAGAGTTTATATATCGCTTTAAATTGTTAAAGTGATTAAAATTGCATATATTATTGAAATTCTACATGATATTTGTATAAGAACTTTAAGCAAATTTTTGTTAAAGTAATTCGCGTACTTAAATGCCGTTTTATCCAGCACTATTTCATTGTCGCTATAAAATTATGGTGTCATTTTTCATTTCGTGGCTGATACTACTCCAATATCAAGTTGTGAGAACTCAAAATCAAGGTAAGATATTTATTACACATGAAAATATTTTTAAGGACTTGTATAGAAACTGTAATAGACCTTCATGGTTTGTAGCTAACTGTGTCAAAAATAAATATAAGTCTAATGTTGTAGATTACCGTAAATAATCGCATCATTGGTAACGCGTAGATAAACTAGAAAAGGAATTTAGTTACTCAATTCTTTGATGATTGAAAATCTTGCTTAAAACGATATAATGTAGAAAATTTAGGTAAATTTCTTATTCAGATTGAAGAATTGTATGCTTTGTCGATAGGCAATGTTTTCTTGCAGTCATTAAGCAATTCAAAAAAAGAGTATTACCTGCTTGGATAATAGCAGTGATGTCTTTCACTTTTATTCATACATTAAGAATTGTGTGCTTTTTCGATTTTTTTTCTTGTAGTCGTTAAATAATTTCATAAAGAGAGATATCAGCTTAGATAGAGCCAGTCATGTCTTTATTTTTATCGGTAACCTAGAAAAACTGATATTTCGAGCAACTAATTACTTTTAATTTCCAATAGATCTTGAAAACATATTGCAACTTCTTCTGATAATGTTTTCCAACCCTTCTTAGATGGAAAACATATTACATCAGCTCATTTTTTGATTTATTTGATACAACAACCTGATCTAGCAAACATTTTATAAATATAAATTGATATTCGAACGTTTAAAGGCCGATTTATGGATGTTGATAGGAGAAGTCCTGTGCAATCGAGAAAATGCTCAATGCTATGAAGGCCAATGTACTGCTACATCTCAATATTGCAATCCAGCTATTCAGTGCAATAAGACTACTTTGATAGGGGCCGCCGGCTGTGGTAAGACTTTTCCTGTCATAATGTTCTAATTCTATAATCAGCCAAATAAGCAGCACGTAGATATTTTTATCTTGGACTAGTAAATGTTGAATTGGCTTAAGTAAAATAGATTTTAGAATATATTACTTCTGAAATCAGTAAGAAAGAATTCGTATTACTGTATAAGAGTTGATAAATGTAATGCTGATAATTAATAAGGACTAAATATATACCTACTTTCATTTTAATGGCTGTTTATCGCAGGACATATTTTAAGAGTAAATCTACCAGACTTTGGTTGAATAAATAGTTAATCAACTCAGAAATTAGATTCAAATGATACCGAAATAATTCGGTCAGAGGCTACTCGTATTTTAATAGGTAGTGCTTCTCTCTGTATTGACTATCGTACAATTTGTAGCATAGGTAGTATAAGCAAATGCTTACTATCGTAAGATCGATTTTCCTTTCTATAATCAATAAAATGTTTAAGCTTTAATTCAATCAGTAGAATCTACAGGAAGAGGAGCTAACTGATCATACGGAGACATAGATTACTTTAATACCGTAATTTTAACATTCATTTCGGCAAATCAAATAAGTATGGATGACACCATGGATAAGTAAATCTCGACCTAAAGTAGTTACTTCAAGCAAGGATTATATTGCTTTTAAAAATTAATGATACTAGAATACTTAGATCCTTTTCATAATACTAGATCACTCTTTGGATTTTATAGGCACAGTGATGTTTGCGATTCTCATAATGAAATAGCGGCTTTCTAATCATAGAATATGCATATGATACTTATTTGATTTTCTTATTAATTTACAACCTGGATAGTACCAGATCAATGCCAACCATCCCAATTTAAATGTAATAATGGACTCTGCATTCCCAGTCATAACTGGTGCAATTTTCAGTATAATTGCGAAGATATGTCTGATGAGCAAAATTGTAGTAAGAACATTGACCATAAGTTTAAAAATATTTTGATGAAAAGTAAAGCTTCAATTTTTTATATTGACAAGAATAAACTTAACGCTTTTAGCCTGCTAAATTAATTATAAGTCGCCTTCTTTTCAGATATCCAACAATAATTGACAGTATCAATATTCAATATTACTAGATAAAATCACGTTTATTGTAGCTAATATCAAATTCTTAATTCTAGTCTATCCGAAATGTAACCAATTTACTGAAATAAAATGTCAAAGTGGTCAGTGTATAAGCAGAGCCCTACGTTGTGATGGTTACAATGATTGTTACGATGGATCAGACGAAGAGTACTGTGGTATGTTTATTCCAATATTATGTGAATAACAAATTCAACAAACTGCTATGTTAAATAATTTAAATTCTCTGATATTTTAAGCCATAACTTGCCCTAAGTCCTAAATTTATTCGAGTTTAAAGCATCACCCGTATTATGTTGAAACGTAAATGGATTCGATCCGAATAGTAGATATTATCAGCTCAGTAGGGGACTCTGCTGGTTTTTAATCAAAATTTGGTGTTATTGATAATTCTGTAGATCAACAATATTATTTCTAATTCTTTTTATTTACATCGCATTTTATAACACTAAATATATTTAATCAGCCGTTGCGAGAAGCATTTTATATTGACCAAATAAATTACAGCCATCACATAAATATTTCTACGTTTATATCATTATCCAAATTTCGGGAAATTTTAATAATCCTGCATCGATTCGAACAGTAATTGATTTAAGCAATATTATTATTATTTTAACTGTTACTTTAAAATGGCTACTGCAATCAAAATTTGACAAGAGTTCTTCCATATTCTCCAGATTTATTAGACTCAGGGATTATATTTCCTTCATCAGATATGGGTTTTGCATGTAGCATTTGTCACAAACTCCCGCGTGACAAGATAACGTTGTAATCGAATCTACGATCTCGCAATAATTCGTACGCCTTCGATTTCCGTTATACTTTTAACCTTAGGAACTAAGAACTAACTTTTATTAATTTGTCCAATTGTTTAAATAGATTTTATCTACAAGCTTTTACACACCTCTTAGAATACTACTAATCCAACTATCAACTATAGATATAAATGACCTTTAACATATCACAATTTAAATCGTACCGTCTACAATCTATATCTGGCTACATAATCTCCTCGGCTTATAATATCATTATAGCCGCATAGCATGTACTATTTTGGTACGGTGAGTTAGCACCGTGACAGCATTCTGTAGAAAATTGTCTTTAAGAATTCTCAAGCAAAACTTTGTACGCTTATTTCCTGCCAGTTTAAATTTTTATTATCTTGCTTTTAATTCTTCATTAATATATCAGTTTACCCATTCTATAATACTGACATCATTTTAATTCCTCTATTCCGTAATAATGGCAAATGAGCAGGTGCTACTGCGAAGGTAGTGAAAAACTACAAAATTGGATAATTTTAATCGTATTGATCTTCTCTTCAATCCTTTTCTCGAATAACTATCATTAAAGATCAATCTTGATGTTGTTTTTCACTTATAATTGACCATTAGTACACTATATTGACCTCTTATCGAAGCGGGTGCTTTCGTCAAATTAGATACTAAGCTAGCTAAATTTCGGCCTATTATTTATCTACTACACATTTTTATCAACGTAAGGATATCCTTCATGCCATACTGGAACTTTTACATGTTTCCTGGGTCGATGTATCGATATTTTCCAAAAGTGCGAAAACAAGGTTGATTGCTGGGATACAGTCAACAATCAAAATTGCCGTAAGTTGCAACTGATTTTATTAAAATTAAGAATTCACATTTAATAACCAGTACTATATATATGAATTAAATCTACTACAAACTTTCGTGGTAAGCAGCAGTGTCAAACCCGTTAGAAATTTTAATATTATTTCAGTAGTAATCTCCTGAGTCTACTGCACAGTAGTAGTTCATGCCTTCATATTTTGTTAGCAGGCATAAACAACAAAAACTAAATTTCGCTATACCACTAATTCTAATTTGTATAAGAAATTACATACTGCTGGGTTTCTTCGCTGATAATCTATATCAAAATAAAAAATAAAATTTTACTAAATTAAATTAAACTATCAACAATTGAAGTCCAAACAAAATAAAATTAGGGGAAAAACACCAGTTTATTATATCTTTAACAAATATCTAAGCAAAACTTCTTAAATGAATAACAAAACACGGGCATAACTACTGCCCAACCAACCAAACTATGAATCAATGTGATAACTCACGATTATCCTAGACTTTTCTTGTCTTCTCTAACTTCAACTGCACTAAATTACCGAACTACGCCACCTTATATATGCTACGCAGAACAGTCGGTGGTATTAGACTATCCAACTATCATTCTAAAGTACTCCAAATTAAACTAGCATTCAAATACATATGATAAGATAAATTATACCCTAGACTCCCGGAAACTACTAAATTAATACTAACTATAGTTTAGTTTGAAACTGTACATTTCTACAGCATACACTAAGACAAAATAACAATCCCAGATCAAATTTTTGGGGTTCATACCTTATGAAATTACAAAGTATCATTAACTTCTTCAGTAATTAATTATCAAAATTAGCACACATAAATTCTATCAACTAAATATATCGCTTGAATCAAAAAATCATAATATCTGATTATTAACAAAAATTAAGCTACGGATTATCTGAACTTCTAACCCAAATAAAGTAGTCAGATTTACGTATACCAAGATACTAAGTAATAATCGACTATTATAATCAACCAAACAAGTCATATTTTTAAAGCTAGGATACTTATCACGATTCAAAAACTAAGCTAGAATAATTAAAAAATACAAGAACTTGAAGAAAACTTCTAAAAATTAACCTTCATTACACCATTTTGTGCAGTTTATGCCTAACATTGATAACGCTATCGTTGTTAGGGTTAAGATTAGCTCATCCTGAATTAATCATTACTGCACCAAGTCGATGAAAATCTTTAAATTTTTCCATCATCTTCGATGAAGCAGCTATTTTACCCCATCTTTACATAAAATCCCAGTTAATAACCAATTTGCTAATTAAAGATCAGATTGAATGAACTCGATTAGGAATGATTGCATCTGTCTAGTAGTATCAATAGTGATGATTTTTCTTCAATTAGTAATTGAATACTTAATTAGCACATTTGTCTATTCATGCAACGCATTTTCGCTAATTATCATCATAATTGTCTAATGCGATCATTTTAAGCATCTCTCCATTTGCTAAATAGAAAACTGAGTCGATAGTATATTAACTTTCTTGAGCAAGCCATCGCACTAGAAATTTCTGTTCCAGCTACAGATTAATGATGTAAAAGTGTTGCTCAAAGCTATTGACTAAGCAGCGTACTTTTAAATTTCAAGAGATTTACTTCCTGTCACAAAACAGCTTTGCAACAAGATAACGCAATATACGATCAATAAGTCAATTTCTTGAACCACTTATCAAGGAACGATATCTGCACTATCACAAACACTTTTGCTCTACTAGCAGATTACACAAAGACTTAAGCGCCTCGTATTTTACGTTAAACACTAAGTTTAAGAATCCACTTTATTTCACGATATACTGCATTTATATACTACTCCTCAATAGTTCATGAGTCATAGTTAATACAATTAACATTAGAATCATTTACTGAGTTAGATATTAATTTTAGCTACTGCTCCCTTAATGCAGACAACAGTATTTACGAACATAGACATGTAATGACTAATACAGAATAGTCAGATTACGATATGTCCTATCACGGAACATTTCCATGATAATTTACAATCTACCATAAGTAAATTACAATCACAATGATTCGAACTGTAAGTAGATGATTTGCATTCCCTATTATAACTATTAATTTCAGTATGTGTATAAGTGTCACTGTCATAAAAAGTCAGTGCTATATTAAAACACAGTGTATCCAAATTAGAAGTTAACTAAATAAGGATAGTCTAACAGAATTATCCGAACATAGTTATTTCTACTGTAATACAGTATTTAACACTGCAACACTTCCAAATACCGTGGTTACTATCAATATATTATTGCTTATCGTACTATCCTATTTATCCATCAGTTACCTCAATTATTGTCAAAATTTTCGCCTGAAAATATTTAGTTTCGTTCATCTATCGAAGCGATTATATTATGAAATCTATACTATTTGTTTGTATAAAGCTGTTAGAGAAGGGACTTTGTAAAGAGGAATAACAGAAATATTGACATATTCCATCTATGTTTCTTACAGCTATTTAGAAGTCGCAGACTTAGAATCGTATAAAATGCTAAAATAAGTCACTATAATAGATTAAAATTTATAAAGAATGTGTCTATAATATTGTGAAATCGCTTATGACAATCCATACCTCCAATGAAATATCAGACTAATAACTGAATATTTCACTATTTTACTGAATCTGTTAGTCAATCCAAAGAGTTGCAACCGCTACCTAACCGCTGCAAATGGAAATTTTTCAACGCCCAACTATCCTTCCAATTACCCTGTAGATTCATTTTGTACCTATACTATCGCTGTGCCAGAACGAAAAAAAGTTATTCTTAATTTCCAGATAGTTGACTTTAGTTTCTGCCCAGATTTGTCTAGTTTTCTTTCCATTACGGATGGCAATGGCAATAAGTTGTTAAATTTTTGTGGAACACGATTATTTAAGCCTATTTTGTCTTATGGAATTACAAAAGTTACCTTTTATGGGGGTAAGATTGAAGCCAAAGGTTTTCGAGCAACCTATACCATGTTATCGCGAACTGGTAGGTGACAAAATAAGAAAAACACTAAATTACTTTATGATCTATGAAAAACTCGTTATAGAGCGATATTATCACGAAAGAAGATTTATTAAAAGTAAAATTTATTGATATTCAATATGCAATCATATCATCTAAACTGGTAGAATCTAAATGCTCCAAGTACCAATTTAAATGCCTTCAAGGGCCGTGTATTCCGCTATCAGAGAAATGTAATCACGCTTATAACTGTCCCGACTGGTCCGATGAAGCAAATTGCCGTAAGTGTTATTTCCTAATTCAATAGTAAATAAGGAATGCTGTCTGGATTGATTGCCTATTTTGCTTCTAAAAATGTCAATTACTTAGAACGAAATTAAGTTTAGATCTTACAATAAAAAAGATGAAATATTACCGAGAATACTTGCTTATCTTACAAAAATATCAACTATTAAATTACTATCCAAATCGGGCCTGCATATAAACTTATCGGTGTTAACTGTTAGTTTTGACGCAGATTGTATTAAGAATAAAGTACAGTAGTTTCAGGTTTGAAAGCATTTATGAGGCGTTGCCTAAAAGTTCATTTTAGTGTAGGTAAGATGAAAGTAAAGAGCGGCTTTTCTGGGAAGTAGTTTAAAAGTAGTAAGCCGATGCATTTCAAATTTACTTAATCTAATGATCGTCAAGTTAATTTCCTTAGATAACTATAGTAGTAGATACTTCCTTAGCTTATACATAAAATAATTTCTTTACATGAAATAAGTTGAAGTTTACAAAAACTAGCGTTATAATTATCTTTTTGAAAGAATTATGAATCAATTCTTACGTAAAAACATTAATGTAAAATTTCTTCTTCAATTATTTAACAAATAATTACCGGATATCTCATCTTATTTACGTTCAGAAATAGTTCTATCCGTAAAATAAGGCGGCAGGGAATTAACTTCCAAGTAACTAACCTAGTTTTATGACTTACTATTATTTAGCTCCGTCTTGTCAGCACAGCTTGTCAACATTGTCTGGAATAATTTCCTTCCATTCCTTCAGCAATCGTTCATATCCTCAAATCTTTCGATGTCAATATGATATCAAGATTAATAGCAACGCATACCAAACTAGAATTAAATTTAGGTCTTATAATCTAACAGGGCCTTATGACAAATTATATATCATGACAGCAACAGCCGAAAGTGGTTACAAAAATTACAGCACTCGATTGGTATTTACTCAAAGTAGCTCTCCTAGTTCATATTTATTCGATCTACAAGCCAAGGTTCGAGTGGTTTTTGAATCGAACTATGTTATATCAGATATAGGATTTGAAATTCTTTATGACGGAATTAGTAAGTTCAATTGATAATATTATGTCTCTATATAGCGCTAATGCTAAGAAAGCTTGATGTATCTGTTGATTGCAGTAGAGTTACTGGATATCCAAATAGGACTGAATTTCAAGTTAATAAAAATTTTCTTGCACCTAGTTCCTTGCCATAACAGTACAACCGGCCAGGGTATCATTACTTCACCTAATTTTCCTCACAACTATCCAAACCGAAAGTTTTGCGTCTATAATATTTCGGCAGATCTTTCGTACGATCACGTTATTATTAACTTTACAAACTTTCAGTTGGAACAAGAATCGAAAGGTTCAGGTTGCAGTTTCGATTACGTGGCAATATATGATGGTCATCAAGCGTTAAAGGAATACCAATTAGGGGTATTTTGTGGCCAACTACTCATGCCAATGATTCGATCAAGTAAAAATAGCCTCTTGATTTACTTTTTCTCGGACTATATTATTAATTTACAAGGATTTCGAGCCGAAATTAATCAAGCTAAACAAGAAAGTACGACAATTATGTTCAATTTAAATAATGCAACAATCTTGTAGGAATTCGCCTTGCTTTAATAATCATATCTTTTCTAATTTTAGATTGTACTAACTATCGCTATATTACCTGCCCTGACGGCGATATCATTGAAGCAAATAGAGTATGTGATGGCGTTTTCGACTGCAGCGATCATTCTGATGAAATATATTGTTGTAAGACAATACTTTTAACTCATGTATTTTCAACATATACACTCGAAAGTAACGCTAGATTTCAATTTTGCAAGATCTTGCTTAACCTCAATACCGTAATCATTTCATTTTATTTCAATAACTTTCATAGATTATCCTAAATGCTTGCGAGGAAATTTTTCTTGCATAGCTGGCCAATGTATAGACAAACAAGGCCAATGTCAAAATCCATACCATTGTCTAGATGAAAATGGTCAATGCAATTGCGGTATGTCATTAAAACTATATTTCAAATTTACAGCTCTATTCCTTTATCTCATGAAGTTTTGATATAAACTGAAAGACTATGCTCATACAAAATGTCCAAGAATCGATAATTTCAATACATATCAATCGAGATATAACTAATAATTAAATATCAATTTCTTTCAGTTAAAAAATACAAAAAAGTAATTACTTTTATAGATCAAGACTATGGAATTATTGAAACCCCTGATGTTTTGCAACGCAATGAAGAAATTAATTACATTATTTTAGTAGATGATGAAAGTAAAGTTTTATTATCTTTCCTACTATGCATTGCAAAGTTAACTTGCAACAATCCTACATTTACAATTTATCTAAATCAAGACAATAGTTCTCACACTCTATCCTTGTGCCGCCAAGAGACTCCATGGCCAGCTATATCTCAAGCTAATTTTCTTCGAATTCGCTATAATGTGGGCTCTACAATTGAATATGTTAAATTGAAAGCCAGCTTTCGGAAAGTATTAGGTACTTTAGATAAGATTATTCTAGACTATGCTACGAAATTATCTAATATTCATCAAGTAACTCTAAATAGGAAGTAAGAGACAAGGCAATAATCAATCTTCCCCATTTTTATTTGCAAAATTTACCGATATAGCAGTAGCCCATATAGCTAGAATATCATACTGAGTGTATAAAATAGCTCAATTTTAATTTATAAAGATTTAACCATAATTCATCTTAAATTATATCGGCAATGGCTGTATAAATTGAAAATTTTAACAACTAACCCGATAATTTCTATAGCTGATACTTTTCAAGTTAGTATTTCACTTCATAAATTAATTAAACATAACAATATTAATTAAATCGTGCTGAAAAAATATTCGCTAATGATTAAACTCACCATTGATTTGAAATACTGTAATTTTACCCAATTTTTCAAGACACAGACGATAATACTGTATGTCTGGAAAACTATTTCTCATGTGCTTCGATTGAAATGTGTGTTCCTAATGCTGTTGTCTGTAATGGTAAATATGACTGCTATGACTGGACAGATGAACTAGATTGTGGTAAGAAGGAAATTATAAGTATTATTATTAGTTTAAAGTTCCTTAAACGACTTTCTGATGCGCCTTCCTGTTGTGGATATCAAAATAATGTCGCGCTTATTTGAATCTCCAATCAATATATACTAGCATTTAGTTGAATTTACCAGCTTAAAATACCACGATGTAGAGATGTATTACGGTATCGTTTAATTAAAATTAATAGTAACTCAAGCAGTTGAATAGTATGTGGTTTATAGTTTTAAAATTTAACAGTTAATGCCTACGATTATCTAGGAAATATCAAGTAACCGCAAGAAAAAATATCATATTAAAATTTTTGAATGAAATTTGAACTACATTATAGTATTCAGATCTGTTTTTATATGAGAGAGACTCATATGATATTGTAAAGTTGTTATTAATTATGCTAGGGATAATGAAATGGATCTCATTACTTATAACTCACTATACTTCTTATTCACTGTAGAATAAGTTAACACTTAATACCAAGTTAAGCTGAATAATCCTAAATTCAATTTTACAATTTTATTAATAACAAGATGCAGTCCAAAATTGCTGTAAATAGATACTTTCGCTAACTTATAATGCATTATGTTGAGATTTAGTAATCAATAATGACCTAACTTATATATCCATTAAAATATTTAATTTATTGAGTTAAATTCGGAAGTTATCAGCAAGTAGCTGGACATGAAACTAAATCACGTCCAATGTGTCACTAACGAATAAGAAGATCAAATCTAATCAATAAATCTACGCTAGCTCTCTGTACCTCTTAGCCTACACAGCCTTAAATATTGTCTATTTATGTCGTCATATTTAAATACAGATTACTAATTTAAGACCATAGCACCATATAAAGAACCATATCTAAATCCTTATAATGATATAATACTAACGTTAGTCATTACATTAGAAATAAATAACGGAACATGACACATTACTTGATATCTTCGAGCATACGCGTATTTCATTTTTCTAGAATATTCAGCAAACTGCTCCGTATCTATTCAAGCAAGTAATGGCTATATTACTTCACCTAATTATCCCCAACCTTATCCTAACAACTTGCGCTGTGCGTACTTGCTGAGAGTTGATTCTGGCTACACTATTAGTATAACTATTGAAGATCTTCAATTGCAATCATCTTATAATCATCAATGTGCCACTGACGTACTCACGATTTTAAATCCTAAATTTAATAAAGTAGAACGGATACTTTACTGCGGAGATATTTATGGCCAACCAATCACTCTGGAAAGTGCTACGAATGAGATATTAATCAAATTTTCATCAGATAGCTTGTATTCCTATAAAGGCTATAAGATATCTTTCAAAACAGGTATAGTTTTGTGACTTTTAATTGTCGCTGCCGTACTTATATGGTGCATGCTATACTATATGCATAATAAATCAATAAGGGTTTTTAGATAGTCTTGTCAACAGCAGAATTAATATCTCTTAATCTATAGGGCAAATGTTATGTCGCCAATCTTTGGATGCTCAACTTGGAAGCATTGTCTCACCTCGTTACCCTAACAAATATCCATATTCCATGGACTGCTTATACAACATCGATATTAGTTATAGAAATAAAAGTGAAAGCTTACTCCTATTTTTCGAATTTCTCTCGTTAGAATATTCAAGATTGTGCAGTTATGATTTTGTTCGATTCAATATTTCGCAAGATCATGTTACTACTTTGTGTGGCTCCAAGCAGTATTGGAACCCTTTTCGAATTCCAAGTCTGCATACAGTAATTCAATTTCATTCGGATTTATCTGTTACCGGTAGAGGTTTTATAATCTTTTACACCACAGATGCAAGTAAGAATTGTAGTTAGTTAATATTTAATAGCGTTCCTAATACAGATTAGAAACAGCCATTTAATAGCTCTGTATCATTTTATTTTAACGAAACGTAATTACGCTACTTTTTGAAGATAAAAAATAAATTGATTTTATTGCAATTAGTTCTGCAACAATGTCCTAAGTATACTTTCGACAACGACGGCGATATTTCTTCACCTGATTATCCTAAGTATTATCAAGGAATGATCTACTGCAGCTATGATGTCGCCATTCCAGAAAATGAAACTATCATGATCAAATTTCAACTATTTGATGCTGGAAAGAAAACTCAATTAGAGAACTTTCCTTGTAATCAAAGTTATCTATCTGTCGCAAAAGTAAACGATAAGCCAGTTCAAATATGTGGTAGCTCTAATCCAGCTCCAATTTATTTGTCTGGAGGAAAATTTGCATTAACATTTAGGTCATATTCCAACAACGAACCGTTACGATTTTATGGTCGATATAAAAGATTACCAAGTAATTTAAGCTAAAATGATAATGTAATTCTACATAAATTAGCTTCATTAAGATATAGCATACGATAATGAGTTTCTTATCGTAGGTAATTTTACATTATTCCGCTTACTTTAATATAACTTTTCAAAATAGTCGCCACAATGTCAATATCATCTTGATGTAAAGGCAATCAGCTTTATATATGATTAGTATAACTAATTTGAATGTATTGTAATCAATAAATTTTGACATATTTCGTACTCGTAAACAATCATTTCAAATCTTTTCGAAATGATTGCCGGCTAAAACGATCAAATTTCGCTTTAAATGTAGGACATCGATAGCTTGCAAATGATAAATTTAATATAAACCTTTCAAGTTCTCTATTTTACAAATATCATATGAGAATTAAAGAAGAGTAGGCACTCATCTTTGAACTTTATTGTATGCATGTTCTTACTTTTCAGTTATGCAAGAAACTTTTACGAATTTGAATGGCACAATAAAATCACCTGGATATCCGGATTATTATTTTGGCGTTGGGAAACGACACTTTCTTATAACAGTACCTGGAGGTTATCAGGTTTCATTAACACTGCACGGAAATGTACCTGGTGGATCTTTAGTAATCAAAAGTGGACTAAATGAATTCGATGAAACTATACAAAAATTGTACAACAGAATTCAATTGACCAAAATCAGAACTAGTAAATCCAAAGTTTTAATTATTTTTGAGCCTGTGGCACTCTTTAACAGCTACTTTTACGTAGATTATATCAGTAGCAAAGGTAATAAGATATCTGCTAGCATGATATTGACCCGTAGGCTCTACACCAGACAATTATTAGTTAATGTTTTGTACTTTTTTGTCTCTATAATTGATAAGTTAATGATTAACAACTCTTCTGATTATAAAATTTGTCCAGTTTATCACTCTTGCTCAACCTACAGCCAGATGTGTAAAGATGGAACATGTTTCGCTGATTCTCTTCAGTGCGATGGAAATACAGATTGCGTTGATAACACGGATGAAATTAATTGCGGTACCGTAGATATTTACTTAACCAATGTATTAGTTACTATACCAGTATAGATTTACATTTATAATTACCTTACCGTGTTAAGTCGATCACTATCTTATCTTAGCTGTTTATCACAATATCGACACGTCTGTATCTTCATCAGGCTTCAAATTATAAAAAATAATTGTAGTTCTATAAATTTTTCTATTCTTGTTATAATTACAGTTTCTTTTACAGTAGAATATACTAAAATATTTACAAAACGTTAATCATCTTAAATTTAGATCTTGGAAATATCAACACAACAACGTGTAATCATCGTTTCCAAAAAATTCAAGGAGTAATCAAATCCTATGGATATCCCAATTCCTACCCACCAAATTCGGAATGCTCCTATAAGATTACTGTACCCCCGGGCAATCAAATCATTCTGTCATTACAACGATTTTATATCCCAGAATCGCCTAGTTGTAGTATTGAATATTTGCTCGTTTACGATGGACCACAGCGATCATCGCCAACTATAGGGCAATTTTGCGGCAAAGAAATACCAAAAGAAATTAAGTCGACATCTAATAATATGCTAATTCATTTTCGTTCAAGGAAACGACAATCATCGGCAACTGGTTTCATTGGATTCTATCAGATTTCAACCTTGTATGAACGGTGCCAAGGTGATAATTTTACTTGCTTTACAGGAGAATGTATCCAACACAGTAAACGTTGCAATGGGATCAATGATTGCCAAGATCATTCAGATGAATATATATGTGGTAAAAATTTTAATATTAATTCTAGTTATCACTCTATCGAGGACATTATTCAATATTGTATTAATTGTGTATGTGATGTTATAATTGTGGTAGATATTTTAGCATACCTCTATTGCTATCATATAGGTAATGTAACTTGTTTAAAATCAGAGTACAAATGTGATAGCGGAGAATGTGTTCCGCTAACTGGGCGATGTACAACGCTTTATGAATGTAAAGATGATTCTCAAGCTAAGATGTGTAGTAAGTGCTATGTATCTATGTTATTATTTTACGATTATTACTCAATGAGTATCTGGTAAAAATTAATCTTTTTATTTATCAACCTGTACTTATATGCTTCCGATAATAACATAATATGCCATCAGATTATGCGAATTTCTCTAGCTAAGTTTAGGGCTATGATGTAGGCTATACCGTCTCACTTAGTGAAATCTTACACAGTCATATTAAGAGTTACTTACGATTACATATTAATATTAAATTTCACATGCTCATTTAACTTACTTTATAATTGTAATTACTTATTTTTTTACAATACTGTACATATCAGTAAGTTTTGCCGAAATCAACAATAGAATTTACGGGACTATGATAACTTTAAAGTACTAATGCTGGTTGTGTAAGCGGTTTAAATTTTCCATGTAGAAGAAACAAACATTTTTAATGGTTTATAAATTTTAGACTATTATTTGTTTACAGGATCAGCCTTAAATAATGAGCTGTTTCAATGTAGAAATGGCCACTATATAAACTGGAATAGCGTTTGCAACGGCAAATCTGACTGTGAAAATGGCTGGGATGAGATGCAATGTCGTAAGGATATGCATGACTATCCAAAAATAATAATAGTAATTGTATAGATATTATTACTAATGATACAACTGTACTTGATAGCCAAATTTAAATGTCAAGAAAGGTGTAAGTGCCGAGATTACATTATTGACTGTAGCTATGCCAATTATGATCATATACCAGATATACCAAGTACAATTAAGCAACTGTGAGTTAATATCGCTTTGAATAGCATCCTTCTTTTCATCAAAAGCATGCCTTTAACCTAAGAGCTTTGATATCAGGATTTAGAATCTAATTAGCTAGAATATCTAGTGAATCATGTTTTCGTCATAATGCAGTATTTTGAAAGGGAATCATTTGGTGACTTTAAAAAAGAATGATTTTATCCATCTTAACCAGCTTGGATTTTTGTAAGATCGTGTTTGTCATAGCCCTTTGATTATTAATTCCACAGTACTTAGAATTTGTAACATCAATACAACCTCCAACCATAAATGTATACAGGCCTATCATTAATATGAAATATTTCTGTTGCAGAGATTTAAGTTCAAACAGGATTAACAAGATAGATACAAGTGTCTTTCAATCCCTAAAATTTTTATATTCACTGTTAGCAGAGACTATTTTTAACTTTTAAAAGTCTACAAAATAAATGACATTATGTCTTTAATTCTTTACCTACGATTTTCACTGAATTGCTTAACTTTACTCACGTTTAAAGCCATTGGTATTTATTTAATCTTGCTTGTTTTAGCAATTTAAACAGTAATCAAATAAAATCTTTCTACAAAAGTGGAAATGATACTGCCTTACCGAATTTAAGATCTCTGTATGTAATTGATGCAACTGATATAATTTTAATAATATTTGGCAGTATTACGATTTAATGGGATAAAGTGATATTTTTTGTTTCATCTATATTGAGCTATCTATATTTATACCTATCAAATTAGGTATCTCGAAAATAATACCATTGAGCAATTTAGTGGCTCCGCAATTAATTCTAAGCATTTTATTCTCTTGTAAGTTGATCTTTAAGTTGTGACTAAAGCAAGATTATCATAATTATACCTAACCTTTTTTACTGTTACTTGCATATAGGAATTTAAGTAAGCAATCCTTATCATCTATTAAAGGGATCTTAACTGATCATCAGCCCCTGTTAGTCTTGTAAGTAGTTAAAATATGATATATATCTCCTTTGCTAAAATGATTATAACCCCGTTAGAAAGAAGATATCAGAGCTACGCAATCCTTAAAACGTTTAATAGAAATATAACTATATCAACTAATCATTCAATTACAAGAAAGTCGTCATAAAAAGATTTATCCATTTATACTGTATTTAACGTCAGTAATGAATAACTATATGGAGCCTATATAATCGCATTGATAATGAAAGCTATTTACAAAAGTTTTATTACTGTTTTATGAAAAATTCCAAAACGGAAGTATTATACGGATTCGATCAGAACTGAAGATTTTCAGAATTTAAAATATTATTCTATCTTTATTTAATTAGCGCAGCAATAGCTAATACTGATTTAAATTTGTATTATCAGGGATTTAAGCGGTAATTTATTAAATCTGCTTGAATGCGCTCAATTCGAAGACTCCCCGCTATTAATGACCCTGTAAGAGATATTTTCTCACTTCAAAAATAAACTAATGCGCTCCATTTTTTTAACTTTTACTGAAAAATTTCCATGATAATTCTGCTATTAAAATAATGCACTACTCTCCTTCATTTATAGAATACTATCCAACAATAATTTTACTTCCATACCAGATAAATGCTTTCAAAGTTTAAAACATCTAAAACAATTGTAAGCGTAACCGTGGCCGAACTTACATTTTCTATGACTAAAAATCTTTTATTAATAAAATGAAGCGTACATTGCAGGGATTTATCCATGAACCGAATCAAGTCTTTGACTGATTTCACATTTGCTGGCTTGAAAAATTCTTTGCGTACACTGTAAGTTGACCAGTGATGTCTGAATATTTCAATATCATGATTCTTATTTAATAAGATGATATAGAGTACGGTAAAGAAATAAAAGTTTTTAGCGCTGGTGGATAACTTCTTTCGAACATTGTAATATAACCATAACCGCTCAAAATGTGGGCATAGGTATTTGCAAGGAAATAACATCGAAATTACTGCAACTCAACCATTTGTTGGTTTAAATCTTTCCCTATTGTAAGTTATTACTGGATATTGTAAACATTATCACGATCATACCCCCATACATTACTAAAATATTCAACATTATAATGATATTAATTACAGTAAGCTACCGCGATAGTGTTCCATCATTGTCACAACCCTCACTTGTGGCAAAGGAAAGTAAAGAACTCTAGTGTAGTTACTTAAAACTTGGGCTATTTCTCCCAGTACTTTCAGTTTCTATGAGAGAAGTATTTGAGAACTCGATTTCTCGGCTGATCTCCACAGACAACTGACTAATTATTACACTATTCTTCACGATATGAGTCTTGCCGTTTCTTAAGCAATTACTTACTTTATTCTACAAACACACGCGCTTAAATAGGTTTCTACAGTGAATCCCAATATTAACGAGTGAGAATTCATGCTTTATAAGTTACATTAATTAGTATAATACCATTACTAAATATACATGTCGATATTCTCAGATTTAGATAGCTACAAGCTATCAGGTGTTAAGACGCTTAACCTTCGTCCATATACAGCTCAATTTTTAGAGATTAACACACCTTATAAACCTACAGTAAATTAACAGCTAACAACTTCTATTTTATCTCATTTCTACCATCCTATTATCAGCTACAAGCGCATTAAAACATAGCACATAACCTTATCTTATCTATTCATAAGCATTCATTAATTTACAGTTACTTAATTAGTAACGGCGTACCGTGACAATCATATAACCTTATAACCATTTTTTAGCAATACCGATAAAAATGTAATTCTACCCTTTCCTGCTACAGGGTTACCAGTCATTACTCATTTTGTTGTATAGCGACTGCACAAACATGCCTTCCACCCTTTAATGTTATTTCCAACTGCGCTGATCTTATGGCCAATACAATTTTAAGAGCATCAATATGGATTGTAGGAATTATTGCCCTAGTTGGCAACTTGTTTGTACTAATATGGAGATTAAAGCATCAAAATAAAAATTCCATGGCTGAACAATCTTATTTTCGAAAACTGGTAACATTTTTTATGGGTAATGCTGAATCTGTAAACGTTCTATTTGTAGATGCACTGGCAATTGCAGATTTAATGATGGCAATTTACTTGATCATCATTGGATCAACCGATATCTATTACCGTAAGAAATATAGCCATTATGATGATTATTGGAGGAAGAGTCCACTCTGTCACTTTGCTGGATTTTTAGCCACGTTATCTTGCCAAATGTCCGTATATATTTTGACCGCCATCACTGTCGACCGACTGATATGCATTATCAGTCCATATAGCCCTTATCGAATTAATTTATCTACCGCTAGAAAGGCAATCTTTTGGGGTTGGCTAATCGTTATTGTAACCATTGGTATACCATTACTACCTGGTATTCCATATTTCAGAAATTTCTATGGACGATCAAGTGTTTGCCTGCCTTTCCACTTTTCTAATCAAGTCGATGGTACAGGTTGGCAATATTCCATTAGCGTTATTACCGTTGTCAATCTAATTGCTTGCATGTTTATTTTGCTAGCTTATTTAGCTCTTATGATTAAGTTAAAAACCAGAAAGGTGATGAGTCATAGAAGTGCTAGACAAGATCGTGTTGTAACAGTTAAAATGATCCTAGTCATCGGTACTAACTTGTGCTGTTGGTTACCTATCATTGCCATTACTTTCTTAGCATTGTTTAAAATCCATGTACCTCGTGAAACAATTGCTTGGATAGCGGTGTTTGTGCTTCCATTAAATTCGGCAATGAATCCTGTCATTTATACGATTGCAACGCAGGTCTTTAAAGACGCATTTTTTAAGCCGAGAATGGGAAAATCTACAAGTACGGTCGCTCCTGTTAGTACAGTATCTGACATCAAGATGAAATATAATCTTTCAGATTATACTTTACCTTCCAATATTTCTAAAACCTATTAATTTCGTATAATATAATAATCGTGAAAATAATTTAAGCTTTGTCTCACGTTAAAGAGCAATATCGGCTGTCGTTTTTATGATTTGCTGAACATTGGCCCTGCTGTTTATCAAGCTTAGCTATACTTTCAGGTTTGCGTAAACACGCATAAAAATGTGAACAGTAAACATATATGCATCGTGCAAATCTTGCTGTAGGCTTGACAGTCTCCAAGGCTGCTGATAAAATGTTTAATTTCAAATGTTAAAGCAGCTGCAGATATTTACATTTTGTCCAATTCTTGCGCTATCTATATTCTTTGCTTGTGATATACCCGAACATTTTCAAATAATGCTAATAATAGCTTAATTGATATTTATATAATGACGGCCATAATAAAAATTTAAATTTATAGCTTAATTGTGAAAAGTGCCGTAAATCATAGATTTGCATCATTTTACAATTATACTGTAGATTTGCATTTGTGGAAGTATTTTAAATTCGTATATAGCTGTATATCTGGCAATTATGTCCACGAAATTACTGGTATATTTTGACTGCAAAGAATACTGTTGCAAAAGATTTAATTAATTAAATAAAATATCATAATTAAAATAAAAGTTATTAATTTATTTGATCTAGTCTCTACTATTGTCGTCCTTTATTTGATGTTTTAATCATGATACCGTAAGCTGAAACTTTTATCATAACTTGTAACATGAAAAGCGCTTAAGTCGTAACATTTATTATTAGTCAGCTTTTTTTATAATTCTGACATTATTACTACCGCAGTATTACACATATTTACTATATGATAAGGTATCTAACCTAGTGGGAAATACTTGAGTGTAAGACTCCTACTTTAAGATACTGCTTACATTTTCATCACTTTAATAGAGGCTTAATTTCTAAAATCAACTTGAAGAAAAACAGTTAAGGCTCACTAATCTACCTTAAAGTGATAATTCCGTTAAATTTGCAGCAATTGTGACCGTCTCATTTTCTAGTCTGGCACAAATAAACTTATAAGAATTATAGTAAAAGGTCATTAAGAATTTATTATATAATACTTCACTAGATAATGGCTTGAATTTTTATTTCTAAAACGGGATTCTGTCACATGAATGTAGCGTACCCTTATTTTGCTGTCGAGCAAATACCTCTTTAAAATTTAATATAAGTACGATATAATATATATGCTAGGTCAAATTCACTAAGCCAATAATTTAACAAAGTAATAAACTATTGTATAAAGTCATTAAATCATTGCTAATATTAAAGAGATAACTAGTCGTGTTATAAAATAACCAAGTCTGTCATTATTTTGAAAAGTAAATCAGGTCGTCTTTACAATTCATAAAATAACCATTCAATTTGACATGTTACTAAGAAGTTAATAGCTAATTTATGAAACATATTTTTTTCATAGACGATTTTATAAGCGTTCTTAGTGACTTTATAAAACAATCAATTGGATGGTAATTTTGTAAAATTACAAAAAAGTCGATAGTTAATTTATAAAATATTTTTTTGAAGGTAATTTTATAAACATTCTTAGTGACTTTAGACAATAATTATGATCAATTAGATATCTTTTTTATAAAGTTGCCATCTGACCTGCTTCACTTTATAAAATGCCTACTCAGTAAACTTGACTTAGTATACGCGTATTCTCGTATACAAAAAGTATAGCATGAGCATATTTCTTACAATCATTTTATACCGAACAGAATTATAATTGAAAAGAAGTTTTAAAGATATCAAGCACGTCTTGCAAATACAGCAAAGACAATAAATAATAAGATTTCTTGTATCATCTGTGAATGAATAATTGTATTTAGAATATGGTGAAAGTTTGTTATTAATAACTGTAGACTATTCGTACAATTATGTTACTTTATTAGCTATTCATCGTCGATATTCCATACTTGTTTCTTTGTAGGTAAGACTTGTATAACTGCGATGACCTACAATTTTTGTCTAATTATTTATTAGAAATTGCGTTGCCTCCAATAGATTAGCTCATGAAAAAAGTTTCCTAGATTTATAGGAAAATGGCGCTGTTATATAAAGACAAGAATAGGAAAATCGTCTTGTGATACGTTTACACGAAAATTTTCCTTATGTTCTGTACGAGACCAGATGGGATAATACTTGTCAAAAATAATCACAATGTCTAGAAATAATATAGGGAAACGATAATTTCTCACAAGCGTTTTTTAAGATTTAAAGGAAATTGTATTTTATCTAATTGATATTATAATTATGTCAAACTAGTCTAGCCATAGAATAATGCATGATACCAGCTGAAAGCTATGCGAAATAAGATGTGGCGTTAGAAGAATCATGAATAAATAATTAGTCACGTCTTTGTCACCTAAAGCCAAATTTCTAGGATGTAAAGATTACGAGTGATCATTTCCTGGTCATAGCTAATTCGTGGAAGCTCTAATAAATCGTTCTAATAAATGCATGTACAGGAAAAGGAATAAAATTACTGATATTCATCACGGCTATGACTTTAAATAATCCGTAATTTACTGCTCTGCAATAATTCTGATCCGTAGAAATCAGGCAATAAAATCGATCAGATAGCCCAAATATCATCAATAAATGGGTATAAATTATTATTGACTCATAGATATATATTTGCTACATAAACGCAATGGATTAATTTTTGTATCATAGTTAATTTATTGGAAAAATTTAATTCATGAACCCTAACAGTTTACATACAATTTGCGCAGTCTCTTCCCGTTTTTAACTAGGCTAAATGCCATGCATAGCTGAGTTCACATCACATGGTTAGTTCCTAATTAAAATGATAAATTATCTTTGTTTTTCTATCATAGTTGATTTATCCAGCCTGTAGGAATAAAATCATGAGCAAATCGTATGACAGATCGATCAAAGGCTATTAGTTTTTATTGTCTTAGTTTTCTGTAAAGTAATAGCCATTATGCACTACATTAGCGGTTGAGAAATCAATCTTCATTTCTTTTATTACAAAATATTGAATTAAAACCTTATATCTATCTTTATCACAACTAATAAACTATTTAAATAGTTTAAATCATTTCATTGAATAAAATTTTTAAACCTATTATTTGGTCTGATTTTAATCACATCTACGAACTTTATTATCGTCGAAGATCATGGCCATTTTCTCTTTGTTTTCATGTACATCTAAAAACTAAATAAAGAATTGGATACTTGGTTATTATACGGTGAGCAATATTGAACTATAATTCAAAGTTATACAGTAAGATTTCAATGTTTAACGATTATTAATATACGGGTAGTATTGACATAAAGTAAATAGATTTTATTATTAAATTGTAATCAGGTAGTGGGTGGTGAAAGTAGAAGAAAACGAATAGCGTTGTCAACAACCGACTTTCCTATTGTTTATATAATTTATGTTGATTTTGCGTATAATATGATTATTACAGTCTGTACTCCACGTATAATCTAAATTAATATTGAAATACAATTTCATGAAGTCCAGGGTACGAATAACCCATAAGAATGTATTTACGAAGATAAAACCCATAAGAATGTTTTTACGAAGATAAAACTTTTAATGTGCGCCTACTGTACATTCATATACAGTTTTGACTAGAGTGAAGTCTTAGATATTTCTGAAAATAGTGGAGTTTATAATATATATTATTCTGTCCTCAAAATATTTTTTACAATCATAGTTATATTTTAAAATCATCAAAAATTACTTTTAAGTCTTTAAAAAATTAGAAGAAGCTCTTCAACTAAATCGTAAATTCGATTGATTTCGAAATTAGCGTATCTGACGTAAAATTTCTACATCTTACAAATTACTTTTGTAAATCTCACTATAACCCTGCGATAGATATCCTACATCTTCTATTAATAAAAAGAGTAATTTCATTTTACACATATTGGAGCTACCTATATATCAGTAAAGTTATAATTACACCATAGAACAGAAATGAAATCTCTGATAAATAATATCAGGTTTGTAATCATAATATTATAAATAATAAGTCATTTCTGGAGGATCGTAATAATAATTTTAAGATATCTAACAGTAATTTGAATCTGGCTTAGCTTTATGTCTGTAAACAGGCATGCATGGCTGAAAGATCATACGATTAATTACTTTTCTATTTATAATAATATTTAATTTTCTTAAGATATATTTTCTTTTTGGCTTTAAACTTGCATTTTTGATACTAATCTTTAAATCTTACACGTTATCAACGTTCTACGACTCCGCTACTTGCGGAGGGTTGATAGTTTTTGAGTATTATAGAGATGCTATTGCTGTTATTTATGAATAATATCACTTTTACAGCTTACTAAGACAACATATACGCTTTATCGTTTTCTCTGTTACTTAAAGATCTAAAATTTTCGAGTTTAATGATTTATAAATAGCCTATCATTTTCATATGATCTATCAGAAGGAGAATAATTACCTTAAAACTATTGCTATCATTTTCTATTACCATACGAAATACATACTACTTTTTCAGATGTATACAGAATAAATTACTAATGTTGTTTGTATTTGATAGAAAATGAGAGCTATTGGCGCATCCAGCTAGAAGCGGTATGTTATTTGATTTTTCTTTTATCTATAAAGATCATGCTAATAAATGAATTTATTTCTGACTTATACACACTAAAAACTGTACTTCAACGTATTTCTAATCAAAAAATTAATCTGTATTCTGACGAACAGTTGAAAAACAGTCCAACTTTTATCTTCTATTTTATACAATAAGGAAGAATATTCGTATATTAAATTTGAAGTAAGATGAGAAAATAAAATTTGATTTTGTGCTCTCTAAATGAAATACAAAGAGTCTGATTTTGTTCGCGAGGTACAGATGTTATAGAACAAAAAAGTGATTTCTAAATTATACAATAAGAAAATGTCAAGATTTGTAGACAAATAAGGTGCTGATCACAAGATCCCAACAGTCATAACAATAAAATTAATCATGATCTATTGTTACCGTATGGTTAAATCAATATCATATCGGCCGAATAATAGATAAGATTATTGTTGAATTACTTTAACAACCAATCAGCTCATTTGCCCTTCAACAATAAAATCTCTCCCGATATAATAGCCTATCCAAGTGGAAAATACTTTAATTATTATGATCGTCGCGATGTTATTGTTCCATAGTTATTCATCTATCGACTCTACTTAACGATTGGAGTAGAAGTGGAGAGAAGGGCATGACCAAGAATAGATGCTATTCTTCATATGGCTAGTTTCTTGAAAGAAAAAAGGCTGGGAACAAGGTGGTATATTCAATCATAGCATCAGATCGTATAGATTATTATCGTCTGCATCATAACATGATCTTTTATTGACGCATGTTGTTGTACAAGCAAATCGATAAAGAAAAATGGATAGAAAGGTCTACGTAGCTAAATTTGACTATCAAAATCCGTACGATGGCGAAGAATTAAACATGTTAAGCTTTCAACAAGGTGATCGATTTTTATATGTGGACCATCTTACTGACGAATGGGTTGCTTTAAAACGAATCGATACAAAAGAAATTGGTTTAGCTCCGTCAAACTATGTTGAGGTAGGTTCATACTTCCTAGGATTTGGTGGATCAATATTTTTTGAACTTATTGATATAGTTGTCTGTACTCTGCGATATCTTGAAGTAATTTTAAACTAGTAATGCATAGAATAGAAATCTTTGGTACGTGGATGCTAGCTTTGCTAAGATTGATTTAGATAAGGAGAAGCTACTGTTTGGGATTGCATCGTACGAAAAATTTTGCTATTATATCAAATTGAGACTGTAGCTTGCCGTGATAATTAATTAATAATCACAATTTACTGTATTTAACTGCCCAAAATGCCAATAAAACACCCGATGAACGACGTTAACGACAACATGGATATGATTTTCATAGGATGATTAGAGTTTATTGCTAGATTATTTAAGCATTCGTGCTGCTTAGACTGCAAAATAAATCTTTTCCGCTTAGCAGCTTTCTTTACCTTTAAACTTTTGAGAAAAAGACTTAAAACTAAGATGAAAGACAAGGTCTTGTATGCTTTTGGTAATCTGCTGTCAAAAAATCATTCTATCCGCATCAATTAATACACCTAGGCTAGTGAGAAAAGTATTAACTAGAACTTCGATTGCATTTGAAATCCATTCTATGTATTATTTGATCGACAGACTGCTTTTGAATGCTAAAAATGCTGTAATTTTAAAATTGACTTTTCTTGAGCTCTTCATTCCTTATTCTTGTGGCTTTTGTATCAGGAATAAATCAGATCGCGATATATGTGACTAAATAATTGTACAATGTTTCTCTTTAATCAGTAAGCTAAATTTCAACTATCCAATCTTCTTTCTTAGACAGTAGATGGCGATAGTAGAAAGAAAGGCAAGTTGAAGGCCAAAACTAGATCGTTGTCGGAGGTAAGAGATAAAAATTTCCACGATATGAAATTTATCCTTGCAATCTTAGACATAGCCCCTATTAGCTTACATCAGTTATAAAGTTCTGAACTACTCAGATCTAACACATAGAATGGCTAGAGTACTATTTTATAATTATAGATTAACATCTTTGTCAAGAGAAAGTTTCCCTATTTATTAATTCTAATAAAATAGCATCGTTCCTACTTTGTTGACTAAACAGTGCCAATTGTTTATTTACTTTTCATATGCAAGTATAGTACATATGGCCTATTTAATCCTGATAATGTAGCAGTAGTTAATCAATATCTTTTAATTTATTGGCCAAATGATCAAATCATTACATTAAGTCGATATTAACATAGAATAAACATAATCAAATGTTTTTCAGCAATTCAATTGAATGTTAATATCATCTATAGGGTTGGCATGCTGACCCAAATCATATCGATCTGACTAAAAATTCGGAGTTAATCGCACGCGATATTAGCATTGGCAGTAAAGCGTAAGTTAATAAACTGTTATTAAATATGATTGGTGAAGGGCTAATGAGCAAACATCAGAAACTTAAAATTTTGTCATTTAGTTACTTACTCGCAGTAACTCGATTTTTGATTCATTTAATCTTAAATAGCAGCTTGTCTTAGATTCGTTTATTTTGATAGTTTAACTAAATATACTTGATCCATTAACAATCAATATGATATAACAGGAAGAGATTTACTTGTAACAATACCCGTTGATTAGTAAACTAAACCATCACCGACTTCAATTTAATTCTGAATAACTTGATTTAAATACATTCTAGCGGTGATTTAGTAGAAAAGCCGCCCGAATGGAAGAA
Organism: Trichoplax adhaerens; assembly: GCF_000150275.1. NCBI lineage: Eukaryota > Metazoa > Placozoa > Uniplacotomia > Trichoplacea > Trichoplacidae > Trichoplax > Trichoplax adhaerens. Next base: position 725,683 of record NW_002060955.1, on the reverse strand, counting down.
AATGGTTTTATCAAGGCAGCGAAGAGTGCACAGTCTTGATGATGATAATATCGATTTAGAACTATCAGCCAAATTAAATGCAATGGCAAAAAAAGTTGATGAGGTAAGCAACAAAACATTTCCATTTTTACCTTCATACAAGACAAACAAAATATAGTATTCTTTTTAGGACGAAACAATTTTTAACTTTTATGCGAAAAATAGAGCTAATCATTCTGAAACTATGAGTTCATAAATATAGTCTTGCCATCTAGTTTACTTCGTTAAACAGTACAGACAAATCATTGTCAAATTTAAAATTTATCAATTACTATCACCAGACGGCATTACAATTTACAACTAATGGAGAATTTCAGATATGGGCGAAAATAATTAAATTTAAGACAAATTTTAATTAATTTTAGTATGCTAAATCTGTAGTAAATGGTTGGAATTAAATATAATGCGACAGTTGAAAAAATTCTTAATCGTAAGAATCGCTAACCGTGCCCAGATTCTAATAATACTTATTTAACAGCTATATAACCTTTCGTAATTTGAGTTTATAGTTTTAAATACCGGTATGAAATTAACCAAAATACACAGACGAAGATATTAAATTAATATTTACGATAAGGAAATGACCTAATTAAATATCTAAAATGATTCTTAGTATTATCGGGCATGAATATTCGCTTGATAAGAGGATGCAATGATGAAAAGCTTAAAATACGGCATATATTGCCGCAAGGAAACTGATAAATGCCATCAACGTTCGAATCCTTGAAAATATACTTGTAGATCTTGCATTCCTACCCTCCAACCGTATTCAAAGGGTAAACTTCCTACATACAGTAATTTCACTAGATCTAAGACGTGGTACACGGAAGTACTTTATATAAATACTGTAAAACTATTAGCATTAAATCTAATTAATCTCGAAATTCTCTTAACTTTACAAATTACGGTATTATGTACCATAGCTGTCGCACCTATACTACTCCAATAAAGCCATTCTTGGAGTAGGACTTTATCCTAGGGAGATTTTGATAGAGCTTCTTATAAATTTAAATCTTTCAATGGTACATAAATCCTTGTTACGTGATTTCAGCTTAGTATTAGTGTGAGGATAACTAGTAGACTAATATTGAGCCCGAAATATGATGTCACATGTAACAGTGTTGGTATGAAGATTCCGAGTAAGTTAAAATTCTTCATGGCTACGATAGCTATTACTAATGAAGCATCAGGGAACTAATTACCCATCGAAATTCATTATTAGGCATAACTCCTTCGAAGCTTTCGCTTATGGATACTAATTAAACATTTATGTAATAGTTTATTCAGGATATTTTAGCTAAAGCTCTAAATAAGTAGTTTATTAAGCTGGCCAGGACAATCCAGATGAATAGCTTGCTGTATAAAACAAAACTATGACAATAACCTTAACAGGATCCTCCGGGTATCAGGGCGATTCCTCTTTCAGCATGTTATAGTTAAACTTAGAAGGATACAATAAAGTAACATACAATATACCGTTGTTTTCTCATTTAAAATTCCTTTTATTTAATCAGCTAAAGCTTTTCTTACGATAGTTTGAACTTTATCAATTCCTTTTATCTACTCAGCTAGTGCTCCTTTTGCGATAATTTAAAGTGAATTAATTACTTTTATCTAATACTCCATTTGTGATTATTTGATCTTGATAGTCGTAGCAATTCCATCGTTTCTTGAACTTTAGCAAACAAATTCAAGATGTTATCTAAAAGACTTTCAGTATTTGATTGAGCCACTCCATTTTTATATTTATCTCCTATTAAGGCTGATAGAATTCAAGAAGAAGAAAGAGATAAACCAGAATTCTTAAAGATCAATTTGAAGAAAGTGGACAAGATTTACTACTAACATCAAAAAAGTTAAAAATATATTGCTCGATAAGACGTGCTAAAATTGTATAGAAAAAGAAATCAAATTAAAATACCTTCGAGTACATGACATAAGGTTGTAGATTAGCCAGCCATATGATATATTATTTCCGGATCTACTGGACTTGATCAGCTTGGTGATTTCGTATGCAACCAGAAAGTAAGAATTTAAAACAGTCTTTCGTCAGTGTATAGCGCCTGCGTAAAATTGTAGATTGGCATGCTATACAATCTCATCATAATATAATACTAATTTATAACGACATTTTCCAGATGTTAATGGTTTTTATCGGTCAAAATGACCATTGCAATAGCAATAATCAGAAGAATGTTCATGAATTTATATATATATATATATTTGTACGAATGCTCGTATATATCGTAAAAGTGAAATTTAAATATCCACGGGCGTTACTTGTGCAGGTAGTGTTAAGATTTAAAGTTCTACTTTGGTCAATAGCTTATAATTCAATATTTCACTTTTAATAATAGCAAAATCCATTTTAGCTTATAACGGAAAATTTGTTAGCGAAGCTAATATCAGCCTTGTGATGTTAAAATGCTCAGCTTTGCAATCGATTCAATTGTTTTTGTAAGCATTTAAACATGAAATTTCATGCTGGGTACTAAAACATAGAGAGTTCGCTGTTGCAGATATTCAATATTTGATATTGCGCTGATAAATAAGTTTACTGGTTTTACATAACATCAATTCTGATGCTATTTAACGATTTCTTGTATCTAAATGGTAGTTTTGGTGCAAATTAAATCATTTACCACTAGAGATTAATTAAAGTCGTGTCAAGCGATAGAATTAATTAATTTGTGCCTTTACGAATAGGTTTTAATCTTAGATGCTTTAAAATTACGGCCAATAAAAAAAATGATTAATTTAAAGAAAAGAATCGCGTTTTAATTGTATAGATTATCGTAATGGCAATTACAATTGAACTTGGCTTTGTTTTAATTCTAACGTAATATTAAATTATAATTGATAAAGTTGCACAACGACCCTACTGTTCCATGCCACTCATCATTCAGCTGATATAAGATTTGCCTATGGCAAAAATAGCTGATTAAAATAACTTTAAAGGTCACTGATATTCTTTTCTTTTATCTATTCATATTTAATGACCTTAACTGTTTAGTTGATCTATGGGCTTATTAAATCAATCGACCCTACCCGCATTATCTCTATTCATTTACATATAAGCTTTTTATCCCACCGTCCTTGGTGCTGTTATCATCGTCTGGATCTGAACATAGCGTAATTTAACTTGGTACATCTTACATTTATCTTCCGTATTAAAAACAGATAAGATTATTAATTATATTACACAGCTTACTTATATTCCATTAAGCTTGTTTTTATTTACTATAATACTGGCACTTCGTTAACGATTTTTAATCAACTTAGCAAGTAACAAAACTAGTTACGAAATATATTTGTTAAAGCACAAAACATTACTTTCGATCTAGATCATTTATGTATAGTTTTTTATAATTTAATTTTATAGCGAACTATACAGTATGGTAGCTCACAGATAATTTTTATATACATATAGTTGATTACTTTCTAACGTAAGCCTTGCCGTTTAATGTCAGCGGCAGTTTTCATAATCTGGATGACTGAGATTATTTTGTACACATATGTGCCAGTATATTAGTTAATGAAGCCATCCTTGAATGGTATAGATAGTAATGGATACTCCTCTTATGAATAGCAATTTATTACGTATCCAATAATGATAGATTTCGATATATAGGTAACATCTGAGCTTTCTATAATATGACATTAATATAATTGGTTAAATTGTGCAATCGTATATGCTATGAATTGTAAGTTACTACAAGTAAATATTACGATAGCTTAACTACAAATGCTTTATTATGACTACAGATAGTACGCACTGAGATTAATTCTTAATTGTATACGGAGTTACTACCACCATCTCCTCTTTGATATCAAGATAAAATCTTTCTAATTTAGTTTTAATCAAGCTCTCATCAATCAAACTTATATGTACCAACATAGTGTGGCATTTAATCGATATTTGCTTTCATGTTAAAGCGCTAACACCACTTTTCTCAACCTTCAGTTTTATTAACAATAACTTAAAGGCACTATAAAGCATAATGTTATTATAATGATCTTTTTCTATTAATTTCAGTAATCAGAAATGATGACATTACGCTAATGAAAATATTAATAGACAGTTAACTGCAAATAAATGAATGCGCATTGCCAGGAAGCTTAATGAAATAGTGAGTTATAAATGCACTAAATTTTTGTTTTAAGGGTAGTAAAGAATTCGTATAAGCAATCGAAAGCTTCCTTTAGACATGCTATGCCAATATAATCAGATTTAGACTTATTTACTATCGATTAAAGAGAAAATAAGGTAGCATTTTGAATTATTACTATGAATATAAGAAACTAAATATATCGTACGACAAGTTCTAAGAATAGAATCAACTTTATGGTATTAACTTGTTTAAAAAATCTCTCGAGAAAAAAATAGCATAATGTATTCGCATTATCTCAGTTAAATCACGCTTAGGTAAATAAGTATAATTTTAGCGTATTTATTATTCCATAATATATTATGGTTCATTTTTTTGTTTATTATTGACATAACGTCTGAGAATTAAAATTTATAACATGAATGAGAGACAAAGCCGCTGCTTATGAGAGAAGACTGTAATTCTAATCATTAAGGGTCTGTGAACATATTGTGATGAAGGATTGGAGATTGATTGTTGTCATTAAAGCTAGTACAAACTTAACGTATTTCGCTAAAAGCTTTATTCGCATTTACGATTGCTTGAGGCTATAGTAAGCTATTAGTTGTTATTTAGGTTACTATCGGATTCGTCAGACAAATCTTATTTGTAAATGACCACTATAACAATTAAAAGACTAGAATAGCAATATCAAAGAATTAAATTGTCTTGCATTTCTTTTCAAGCTCGAAAATAAAGTAATGCCAATTTTAACCGTCAACGATAATTGTGTTGATGTAAACAGCTAATCATATGTGAAGGTGCTAGTCGTAAATAAGAGAGGAGTCTAAAGGGTAAGTGAGAAAATTATATTTTATTTTGAGAATTCATTTCATTATCAGTTTGAAATAGCGATACAGTAGTACCTCCTTCTATTGAATTTCACAGTAATACAGTCATGGAAAGTTTAAAGCCGATCAACTTTCGACGCTCTTTTACAAACTTTAAATAAGCTTGATATTATTGATATTAATAACTGTCTAAGCAAACCCTAATGCAAGATCTACGTTGCCTAATTTATCCGTATCTTATAAGTTATAGAATCAAATCTAGCATTATTTCATCTTTTGGTATATATTATTTAATTGATCTTTCATCGATTTTGGGAAAACGTAGTTTAATGTAACTATTATTCTATGATCATAAATGTAATTTTAGTTGATATTGATAGTTAAAAAAAATCAATCATAAGCATTGGTCTTTCTTGAATAGCAGTGATCATAAGTATAGTTACAATCAAAACTAGCAACTTTAATTCGTAAATAAGAAATGACTTTACTTTACTGCGTTAGCAATCCTATGTCTAGTACGTAAGTTGAATACATTCTAAACAAAATAAATATGTCTATTTCATATCAATAGCATACACATAGGCTGCTATATTACTCATTCAATCAAATATCAAGTATCTTCAATGATCATGTTAGGGATTGACCTAACAAGTACATAAATGTACGAAACAACGTTGGATAGGCAGTAATAATTTGCTACACTTGATATAGCATATTTACTATCAAAGCAGTAAATAGTTTCTAGCCATTAAACAATAGCTAATCAAATTTTATATGTAAAAAGCATAAATGGAAGGGCCTTCACTAGTTAAACATCAATAGATGCACTTCATTAAATCTTAATATAAAACCTTTTTATGATTTTGAATATCTTTCAGAATATGATAGATACTTTTTATTTAAATCATACAATCACGAATTCTTTTCCCAGCGGGTTTGATAATAAAGCTGTTAAATTTGGATGAACGCTGAACATCCTTGCCAAATATGATATTAAATGCAGTATCTCAGCATATCGTGCAAATTCATAAATTTATTTAGCATCAAAATTAAACTGTAAAGGGGTGTAAAAGTATATAGTTTATTACTGATGATGAAATGTTTCTTAGCGTTTTCATTATTAAATCAGTAAAACTGTATTCTTTTCAAATAATTACTGAATATTTAAGAAAGAAATGTGTCTGAGCCTACTTAATGTTACAAGAGTAAGAACTGACTTTGCAATTTTATTCACGTGTCATTGCATAATTACAACAGTATGATATTATAAATTATACACACAGGTTATGTAAATAGATAAATAGATTCAAAAATGCAAAATTAACATACTCCCTGTATCTTTCTAATGAATTGTCTGATATTATAGCTGTAGCATGTGCTTAGAGGAAAGATAAATAATGTTTAAGTGTAGTAAATGTACGTAATAGTATACACAAATACTGCTAGCATCTGAACTGTGGTAAAGCGTATATTTGAACTATTGCATTAAATTGTGTAAGAAAGCACACAGCAAGTAACCGGAACCGCATCAATTACTAATGTTCTTTAATTAATGGTATATTTGTTAAAGCTTAACTTACACAGAGTAGCATTGACTTATGCCATGAATAATCATAGTAGAAGGGAGTGGATAATTTTTTTTGCGTAATCCTAGACTAGACAACAGAGCAAGAAATTTAACTTGTAGCTTTACAGTCAAACGAACGATCTAGGTCACTTTATTTTTTTACTATTGATTAGTTTATTATTGGATTCCGGTAATTAGAATCATTACATTAATTATAATTATTATTTATTAATATATAACACGACAGTGTCTATTTTTATCTAATGACACTTCATAGTACTATAATAATATATTTCGTCATATTTTAAATTTTTACCTGCAGTCTAAAAATATAGCCACCATACTGGATGTTAGTAGAAATACAAATAGGCCGTTATTAATTTTTATCAATTAAAGTCATAAAGCAGCTGATTTGTTTCCGCTTTCTTTAATGATGGCATAAAAAAGGTATAGAAATCGTAAATTTGGAACAAATTATTTTAAATTTATACTGCGTGGGTGGATCACTTGACGAGCTATAAGCATAAAACACTAAACAATCATTTATTACGAAATTTAGTTTGTAAGTGTCACAACTCAGTAGTTGAAACTAGAAAAACTTAAGTTAACTTAAAGCCACAAAGTCAAGTTTTGAACTATAGTCGTTAACAAAACTTATGTTAATTTTAAGAGAAACCCTAGTTATATACAAAACATCGGTGCATAAACATACTATTATTGCTATCTCTATATCTTAATTTAGATTTTCATCACTCTACTAAATAAATAAATAGATTTTTCTATGTTATCCCACTTTTTCTAAGACTCTTGTCTAGAACAACATAAGGCGACTATAACATTAAACATATAATCATTATCGTAATATCAAAAGACTCTATTAATAGTTTTACTATATTTAGTCTCAGTAAGGTATCGGTACATCAGCTAATACATAAGGATCTTCTAAATATATAAATGTCCTATTTTAAGACCTATTTTACTTAAGTAAATTTTAATGTCCAAAATTATAAAATTTATACTTAATAATACTAATGGTACTATAGCAGTACGTTATAAGAGTAAGTGCTTTTATATCTTGCTTACGAACTATTTATCCATAAATGTACCTTATTAGCAGGAAATAGTTAATTACTAATATTAATTCCTACGTATTCACAATTGTTAAATAACACTTTTAAAAGAAATTGAATACAACGCAGAATTCTAGTAAAAATATTAATAAGTGACTTGTAGCGTAAATACAATGCCTTGATCTAATTAATTACCTTAAGTATCATTTATCATTGTATTTATCATTTTAGTTACTCATTCATATTTCTATACGTTTCTATACCAGTAACATTGCATTAGATACAATAGTATAATACTACTGCTAATAATTAACAAAAATAACGAAAATAGAAGTCAGTTCCTTAATTTACAGCCTTTAAATAAAGTAACCGAAAGCTAAAATTAAAAAAACAAGCAATCTCCTATTAACACATAATAAAAATAAAGGTGAACGGTAGTGGCCTTTACAATATGGAAAGCATTAATATAAGGCAAATCTTTTGATAGAGTTAGTTCAAGCCATAATCAGTATTAGGGAATTTTGTGCTACTTGATTCTTATATCTAGCTGAGATTGTATTATAAGATAGACAGTAATTAGTGAAGTATATTCTACAGTGTCTCTAAATCTTTCTTTAAATCTATTATTCTAATGTATCTATACATTTCAAGTTATTTGATAGATTTCAAGATAGTTATCGCTTCGCCAAATGGATAATAAAGTTAACTGATATCATTTGATGACCTAAACAATTTATTAAAACACACTATTAGGCTTAAAAATTGGCCTGATAAGTTTTGGTACAGGTATAGTCCATAAAATCGAGCAACGTTATCCGAAGTAGTAACTAGTTGGATTATATAAATGAGCCAATGATCAATCAGGTAGCAAGGTATAATTTGAAGGGTATAAAATTGGTTCCTGTTATTTGAGTTTTCGGAAATTTTTCAAAGAGACAGAATACTGTACATACAATATAGAGAGATAATACCTCTCAATGAATCGCATATCTTAGATGTTTTATCGATTCAACGGTGAATTTCAGTTTATTTAATTAAGCATAGTAGCATGAGAGCAGAATGGTAAAATGTTATAAATGAAAGGCTGATTCAACTACAAATAATATCAGACGGTCAGTAGGTCATTCATTTGCAAAGTTGATTTTACAGTATAGATAGTATCTGGGCAATAAGGTTGAAACTAATTATTACTTAAAGCTATTGTACAAAGTATAGACTAAATGGGAGATTAAGAAAATCCTAATTAGATATTAATTACAGCTATCACATCGAAAATCTGTACGTGGATTTTCGTTTTGTTGCAGCGCCGCTAGACATAGCATTTAAATATTCATATCGCATCTGTGGAAACATAATTAAGGCTAATAGCTAAGTAATTTTAAATAATCTGCACATCTAAAGATAATTATCTATCATTTAATGTAAATAAAACTTTCATCTTTATTCAATTTACGCACTTGTAGTCATCAATTTGGCGAGCTATCAATAAAAATTAGAATACATGTATGTAATAGAAGTGTGAATATTATTCACTTACTCTCTTAGAATTCTAAATTTTCTCATTTTAGTGTATTAGCGGTAGAGTAAATAATTTAACTTTGCATATAGAGTATTTAAATTTATATAACTCAAGATTACTTCAGATGGATGAAAAATTATCGAATTGGCATTATCATATAAATACGGTAAAATTTACGTATTTACGTGTATGACATGAGTAATAAAACTAACATTCATTTTAAATTGATTTTTGATCATATCTTTGCACACGGATAAACTGTATTACGATGCTGTAACTTTCTATGTACTAGTTTTCAACTATTTATCAAGATATTTAAGCTTTCAAATATGTTTTGTTTTTGAACTTTATGTGCAGTTAATACTATGCAGAAAATTCACATTTTAAGACATCTCTGTGAATATCATTTTACCATGGACATTTTATCCTTATTATCCTTATAAATTATTCTATCTTTTAAAGTCACTATAATTTGGTTATTTGTTGATTATCTCCTTTTTTGAGCAACTGTGGTCCATTTTTATCCAATACTCAGGCAAATAATCTTCGAAAACATTAATTCTCGGAAAATCTAAACTTCCAGCAAAGACAAATAATTTCAATTATCAGCTAATAATAACATTGAAATCCCATTTCCAGATATTAAATACCCAATTATACAAAAACAGTAGCAATCAACTTGACATTTGTATCTATATGTAATAAAAAAACTACAAGGCCGAAAATGAATGTTAAAATCCACTTAAAAAATTACTATTTAATAAATGAGGAAGAGATTTAATATTAATATCTATATTATATTTGCTCGTTTATGTATTCCTACATCTTAAAATTTCTCTCTTTCTTTCTATTCTTATATATAAATGCCTTAAATTTTGTGTGTATTTGTATGCTTTATAAATTGATAGCAAATTTGATATGCATAGTCCTGGATAAAGTACTGTTCATTGAGCAATAGAGATATACATTATATTTAGAAGCTATAGGAGAAAATGAATAAGAATAGAGTATAATTTTTGTTTTTGTCTAAGTACCATCAGATACAATAAAATTAATAAATAATGGTCTCCGTATTTCCACATTTTAATTAAGTGAAATAGATCAGTTATGTTCAATAGTCTTTTCAAAAGCTATATTAGATTTATTGCTAACCTAATGTTCATATCAAAACAGAAATAATATATAACAGTAATAGATCCATCTATGATTTATTGTAAATTTAGAACAATCGAATTTATTTTTTATTTTTTGTCATTATAGGAACTAATTTTATATTGAATATCAGTATTAATAACCAAATTTAGTTCTATTTAATTATTTTCTTATTCGATTGATAGTAAATAGTGTTAACAATAATGTTTTACAGTAATTGTATTAAGTTACTTCGTAATAATAAATTTCTAATTCCCTGGCTAATTGGCTGATACTTCCCTAAATAGACTTTATATTAATTGTAGTAAAACTTTTATTTATGAATATATATAAGCGTACGCAAATGATAAAGAATAGTTCGCTTTATTTAACCTTTCGATAAATTGAGTTAATTGAAGATACTTCAGGTGAAAACTGTCATAGTCTCAAGTTGTACAATATTCATGTTGGAAGAAATTTCAATTCATTAATAAACTCAATAAATAATTATAATAGCATCTACATTCAAAATTTTAATTACATTGACATGCTACTAGATATGAACGAAAGCACCCACATAAAATTATATGATTCATAATATTAATAATAAGACAGACTTTATGTCTTAAGCTTTAAATAGCATCGCTAATTTCTTAAACCGCCATTTCAACATTAGGTCGCTCGTGATATTCATTCCTTGATAACCTGATTTGACATTGTTGACTAAATGATCAGGAAGAATCATGACTAATAATCAACAATATCATTCTTATCAGCTTCATCATATGCTCTTTTTGGCCATATTTCTACCCTATGCCAGGTAATTAGCTATTTTATCAAATCATAAACGCCATTGATCATTAAAAACTACAAAGATTGTTTTAAAATTCGTATTTTGTATTTCTTAAAACACTGTAAGCTCTGTCTGCGGATTCTGTTTAAATTGCGTCAATAATTTACAAAGGACTTACTGTTAATAAAGTTCATATTATTAACGTACAAAATTTTTATCTTATTTTATTACAAGTTATGTTAGAAAGCCATGCAATATTTTCTAATTTCTCAAATTGTAAAAACTTTATTTCAGAGATACATTTTTTGAATAGACATTAAACTTACCCAATTGATTAAGCTTCATTTGAAATAATGTTCAAATTACTATAGATATATACCCTTGTCAAAGAAGAGACAAAATTTGTTTCTATAACTTAATAACCAATTATACAAAATTTTACAAGATCATTTAATTAATAGATGTAATAACTTTAGAAAATGTATATGCTCCTATATAAAATATCCTTTGAAATTAAACAAAATCGAATTTAAAGTAATTATAACAGTAAAATTTAAATTGCCAGGAAATGACATTAATTATATATTTATAGTAGACTACAGCAATGTTTTAAAACCAATGCTGCTGCAATTGTGCTACTGGTGAATTCTGAATATATTACATATCCGCATATTATAAACTCTATATTAATAAATTTGATCAAGTAATTCAATATACAATTTAATCAAGATATTGTCTTGTTTAAAATAAATTTCCTTTCTCTCTCAATCGATAGTGGATCTCTTAATCCTTGCAAACTATTAGATCTAACTACAACACAATTTGGCCATTGCAAAAAGTGCCCAATTTTACCTGAACTAATTGATAATGGGATAAAAGCAGGCATACGATTATGTCGTCAAAAATACCGCTTTCACCGTTGGAATTGTAAAACCAATATGGAGTCGTCAGCTATACGATTTCAGGCAATACCAATCGGTAAATTGCGTAATATAACTTATAGACGTTATTATATTAATCTACTTTATTAAAATTCTAATGTAATATCATTTTATATGATTTATGATAAGTATATTGACTACATGCAGATGTACCGGTATAATGCATTAAATTTACTTTTCTAGTTGCAGTTTAGAATCTTATTGCATTTATCGGTTTAATTTTAATAATTATAGGTAGTAAGGAAGCTGCTATAAGAACTGCATATATTGCAGCAACAGTAGCCCGCAATAGCGTAAGGAAATGCTTATCTGGAACAACTCTAAATATCTGTCCTGGTTTGAATGCTAGCACTGGTGAAAATATGCATAAGCATCTTAAAAGATGTCACAGAATATTCGGAATTGTGGAAAGCTTTCTAAATAGTGCTAGAATATCTGATCGTCGTCGTTTAATGGAAGAACACAACCACCGCGTTGCAATTCATGTAATAATTTAGACTAAAATTTAATTAAAAATTTATATCGCATGGATAGTATATGATTTATAATTTCTACTTTAGAGAAAAAAAAACTATAAAATTGTACAGCTTACTATATTTCCGTTCCATAATTTTATAATTTACACTATTAAAAAGGATCTAAGTTGTTACTAGAAAATTTAAGCCATTTTAAGCCATTTTGAAAATCATGCAATTCTATATATATTTATCATCAAACTCTTTTCTAACCTCTTCAAACTGATTTTATTTTCCTTTAAAAATAAGGCAATAAAGAAAATAGTAAAAGTTCATTGCAATTATTTTGGGGAAATGAGCATTATCAGTACCTGCTTCTTTCATATACCGTCAGATAAGGATATAAAACGCATAATAACCAATCTAGTCAAAAAAGCAATGTTTGCGAAATCTTCAGCTAAAGACCCGCAAACTGGACTCAAGACCAAATTGGTAATTAAAATAAACAATTCGAGAGCAAGATTACCTAAACTCAACGAACTAATTTATATTGATCCATCACCTGACTATTGCGCTAAAAACAAGAAATATAGAATCACTGGCGTTGCTGGTAGGCGATGTCATTTGTATGCTAAAGCTGGTGAAATTTCGTGTGAAGAAATGTGCTGTGATTATGGTTATCACATTACCAAATCCACGCAAAGCGTAAAATGTAACTGCCAATTTAATTTAAAAAGTTATCGAGAAAAATGTCAAGATTGCACCAAGCAATACTATATTAGCCGATGTCGAAAAATATTAATAAAGCACAATAGTACAATGTCCCATCCATAATAACAGAAGTTTCTGTAGGTATTTATTCATTTCTCTTTAAATTACAGTAGCATATATGAAAATGTTCTGCTATTTTATCTCATTTGAAATATCCGATACGTTAAGTCTGATTAAGCTAGTACTTAATATCCATAAAGATGCCATATTATTGGTGTTAACATCAATATGAAGTGTGATCATTTATGAAATGAATTAAATTAAGCTTTTAATCGATACCTAAGTATACAAATAAAATTCTGCTATTACCTACTGAACTACTAATGTAGTATAATATATTATTCTAAAGACTTTTAAAAAAAGCTGTTATCCAATTCTAAATATATAATGTAACTTCATCAAAAGTAGAAAAAAATAATAAAATATCCATTGATCCGCATGAGCTGATATAATTGCTTTTAATCCTAAGTTTATCATCATAGACCATTACATATCAGGTATCCTAGCATTCTCCAGAAAATAAGTCTTACTCAATTTGCATATAGGTACGAAATTTTATTACAACATTGATTTATGAATCAGTGAGGTCATTTACTTTGTTTCTGCAACATTAGAAATTAATTATCTATAGTTCTATAAAATCAAATGAAACATGTATTACTATCAGCATGCGGAGCAGATGATAAAATTAAAAAGATTTTAAACTATTAGTTTCGATAATGTAGTAAAGATAACAGTAGCTAGATCTTGCGATATTCACATTATATCATCTAACTCATCCGTTTACAATGGTCAGTGATTAGTATTTATTCCGCTTTCATGCTATTTTATATTGTCGATTACAGTAAGCAATTAAGTATTGAATATCTGGACAATATATTTTCGTTTTAAGGTTTAAAGAGATAACTGGACTCCCTATAAAATAGCTTAGTACAGTAATCGTTAAATAAATTAAATAAATTCTATTCTGATTTGCTGCATTATATGATAATTTTTGTTCTCTTTGCAATTGTACCGTAATTCATTTTAAATTGTTTAGCATCTCAATATAATTACAGTGTCTGCGATCAAGTAAGGCCAATTAACTTGGCTTATTCAACACGGACGATTATCTCTTAACACTGCTATCATTTTAGACATAGAGGATAGTTTCAATAGTTTAGCATTCCATCAGTTATCTATACAATATTTACTATATTATGTTTGATTTTAAACAAAAATATTACTTGGGAATTCGTATTGTAAATAGAAGTACCGATACTTTCTTTCAGAGTATAACGCAACTGTTACAGTGTTAAATACTGTATTACAGTAGAAATAACTATGTTAGGATAATTCTGCTAGACTATCCTTATTTAGTTAACTTCTAATTTGGATATACTGTATTTTAATATAGCACTGACTTTTTATGACAGTGACACTTATACACATACTGAAATTATAATAGTTATAATAGGGAATGCAAATCATCTGCTTACAGTTCGAATCATTGTGATTGTAATTTACTTATGATAGACTGTAAATTATCATGGAAATGTTCCGTGATAGGACATATCGTAATCTGACTATTCTGTATTAGTTATTACATGTCTATGTTCGTAAATACTGTTGTCTGCATTAAGAGAGCAGTAGCTAAAATTAATATCTAATTCAGTAAATGATTCTAATGTTAATTGTATTAACTATGACTCATGAACTATTGAGGAATAGTATATAAATGCAGTATATCGTGAAATAAAGAAGAATTTCCAACTTAGTGTTTAACGTAAAATACGAGGCGTTTAAGTCTTTGTGTAGTCTGCTAGTAGAGCAAAAGTGCTCGTGATAGTGCAGATATCGTTCCTTGATACGTAGTTCAAGGAATTGACTTATTGATCGTAGATTACGTTATCTTGTTGCAAAGCTGTTTTGTGACAGCAACATAGATGCAGTTTAATTGAAATTTTTTTTCATTTGAAGTTTTCCGCTAGTAGTAGCTATCATTTTCTTGACGTCAATAAAGCAGGCATCATATTCATGCTTTTCGCTTTGCTTGGATTATTTTAGAAAAAAAGATTTAATTCATGGATTACCAATCACCACGAATGTGATCGTCGCAGATTTCTGCTCATAAATGTTCAATATTGATTATAATAGTACACTGATGTTTTCACAGCATATAAATTATGAATTTGGCGTCAGCAAGTACAATGGTTGCAAGCTTCTAATTTATCGGCATTCTAAAATAAGAACTGCAACATGTAAGCAGTGAAACAACGATAACTAAAGCAATAATAATAAAATAAATGACTTTAATTACTTGATATGCTGTCAAAGTTTTTATGTATTGAAATCATAAAAGTGCTTTCATTTTAGCGGTATATTTTTAATAAGAGTTAACTTAAATTTGTAATTATTTACTATCGAAGCTGTAGTAAAGGTTTAATTTCGTTTCCTTAGTATATAGAACAAATTGAACAACACGCCTAAGCCTATACTGCATGATAAAGTTGTCTATAGTTATATAAAGTCGTCAAAATATTAGAAGATTAAATGGTTAAGAAACTAATTGAAAAAATATTTGCTTGACATTGCATAATAACTGTCTATGGTCACGTTTTTCAGTTTCAAATTGTAATTAAAGAATTAAGTTATCCTGACAAGACATAGTCGTCATATTTTACAGCCAAAGTGACATTAATAATCGCTATTACACTATGTTAATCATGCGTGACCCCTGCACATCATTGATAATGAAAGTACGAAACAAATGCAGTTTCCACTAAAAGAACATATAGTGCTGTATGTCATGTCGTATATAATTTGCAAATAATATTAATATGACCTCATGCAAACTCTAACAAGTTTGACATATCATAGATTTGTAATGTAAGTAGTATAAACTGCATAAATTCTGCAGCATCAAAGGTAAGACAATGTAACTTTTAATGTAACTGCTACCAATTCAGAATTAAAGTAATCTTTCTTGTTTTTATTTCTTACACACAGGGCAATTGTGTTTTTACTAATATAAGGAAAATTCAACAATATCGTAAAACAATATCGCAAAAGGCATATTAAAGATATGTTCCTTCAAGTCTAGAATAAATGTACTGTGTCCATATTTCGATACAATAGCTGTTTTAAATACCTTAACAGTAACTATTATATTAACGTGCAAAACATAAGCAAAGATATCACGAAACAAATTTCGTATCGTGTTGGGTTACTCGTGGATACTGCTGCGTTTCGTTCAAATGTTGTAACTATTACAAAATTTGTTATAACTTCTAGGAGACTATTATAAAATGTGAAATAAAGACTATTAGACTAGCTTTACGTTTTTCGCATCTACCGTTAACGTATGCTACCACTACATAGAGGTTAGTAGGCTATTACAACAAAGTATTTTGCAGATTCATAGAGAACTATGATCCAGAAAGATGTTATAAATTAACTTTAGCTGCCTCTTTCTATCTCCACTAAAGTTATTTAACTTATACCCGTGACAAATGGGCTAATCAAAGGGATGAACGGAATAATATTTTAGCGTATTCGTTGCGTAATATACATATTTGATAAACAGCGATGAAGGAGTTAGAATGGTTATAACATCCAAGAGAGACAGTACTTCTTCAGCGGCTTTATCGCCGTAGTCTAACACTTGTCCTAGTGGTCAGTTTTCTTGCGATTCGTTACTTTTCATTTTAAGCCAATGCGACACTACGATTACATATGTATAAAAATTTCATTCAACTAATTGGTTGTTTGTTTTTACGGAATATATCTTAGCCAATTACTTTACAGGGGTTTCATATGAAATTATCAGACATTTAATGCGTGGTAAAAGACGTTTGTCAATTCAAATAAATGGAAACGATTTATTTGATATTCTTGATGCGTCTTCTGATTCGACACATTATCTGGACTGTCTGGTTTGCTAAATCTAGACAATACTCATTCGCATCACAAATACTGTACATTGTTATCCCACACGTAAAATAGAGGAAGTTAATTCAGACGCTGTAAGCGTCGAAGTAAATAAATACTATATAATTAAGCACTTCACACTTTTGTTATACACGAAAAGCAATTACAAAACAAAAATACCAAGTAGGCGGTTAGTGTGTATTGAATTCGCATTTTTTATTAATGGATATATTCCGGTGCTGTACTCATGTACTACCGTAAAATTGTATTTAGTAGCTCCTGAATAGACTTTCTGACAATGAATATTATTTTTTATTGGTGGCGGAAGAGGAAATCAATCAATTAAATTAAAGTCTTCAATTTCTTAACCTACATCCTGCAATCCGCTATGCAATAAAGGCAATTAAAAATTGTTTTCCATAATCTTATTGTAATCACCTACTTAGTAATAACGAAAGGGCCTGGCAATGTTGTCAAGTACGGTAAGTTTCACTAAATGATCGATGAAAACGAGATTGACTCGTATTCAATATTTCGAGAAGGATTGGCAATAAAAAAATTCAGACACGAGCTGTTCAATAGAGCGAGGCTTTACAATGGCGGATAGGTAACTGATTGTTTTAAGATCGGTTGGAATAATGAGAAAATACGGTCCTTCTACACCTTACTTGTAAAATTGTATTCAACTGCCGAGTCTCTGTGTTAACAGAGGTATGATATTGCGTTGATTCAATGTCGGATGTGGCGTATATCAAACTGCCAAATAATGTACAATTGGCCAATTCAATATCCGTTAACAGTTATGAATACTGTGCGTGGCTGAAACAGCTTCTACTGTACTGTATAGTTCATTCTACGAAAGTGGCATATACAGTACAATCAATCATAAAAGCTGTTTTAGCAAGGTACATATACATACACATATTTTTGATTTCAAATCGATGTAAGACTGTCATACAGGCCAAATATGTCTAAGATTGAAAACCTTAATCTTGTGACTTTATTGGCAAGATATGATTATGTTTAGTGAGACGAACCGAATGCATGTAATAAAGTTTACAAGAAACTGTAATTGTTGTTTTATTTTGAAAAGACACTTTATCATAGCGGCAAAGCACGAAATTGGCCAATCCTGGGATTGGTTCTCTGCATAATGATTAACGGATACGCTACCGGCTAGAGTAATGTACATCGTAGAGCCTAGCCTACGGCACCTTTGTAGCGCAAGGAATGATCATTTCTCACTTTTTTTTACACGTGCATTTGTTACAACCCTCCGTTGTGGTAAAGATTGGTGAATATCTCCAGTGTGGCTGTAATAACTAGGTTACTTCTCCTTATACAGTTACTTTCAATCTCTATTCGAGCAATATACGAGAACTCAGTTTCTCTTTTGAACTCCGTCAATATCTGATGAATTCGTTTACTTTTTCTTTTGGTAACATGACGTTAATAATGATTGTGCCTATCACGCTAGGTATCTTATAAAGTCAAGCGAAAATCACGGAAGAATGCTTACCAGGAGCATTTCAAAATAGACGAACTACCCTAAATTGTAGATATTCAGAATCTTATTCTGGCACTGACATGCTATCGGATGGTAACGTGATACGTTTAGTATTGTGTAAAATTGTTAAGAATTTAATCTGATGTAAATTAACTCAATAGTTTCCATTTTATATCACATTTTCGACTGTCGCAGTATTAACTACACGCCCAATAAAATGATACGTCTAGCATAGCATGCTGTATATAACCTAATCAACAGTAGGTTATTTCAAAGTATTCATTCATTATTGACTAATCATGTTCTAGACTGTACAGTATAATATAATTCATTCACTATCAATAGCAACAATTGCTTCGTTGGTCATAATGTAACATATCCTGATATGTCATACGAAACGTTGCTTTTCCTCTAAAACGTTTACTATTGCCAATTAGCTTTTATTAGTTTTAGAAAGCTATCCATTGATGATATCGTCGTCGCGAGTATAATAGTGTATTATACAATATAGGCTTTGTCCTTTCTGGAAAATGTAGGTTAATTGGTGAAAATAATAGAATTCATCGACCATGCCACCATTCGAGAAATAACTTCCCTATTCCGTATACTATAGTAATCTGTCAACAAGGCGACGGGTGATTGTACTAGTTTCGTTCCAATGGAGCAAATCTGTTTGGTCAGGTGGATTGAAGGTATACTGTATACCAGCCGTTTCAGCAGGATTATTTACTGTGTACTATCTATTACACCCTTCCATGAGTGGATCATCTGTTGGAATTTTGAATGGGTAAAGTTTGTGCTCCAATGCAAGACATGGCAGTAGTCAGTCCGACTGAGTATCGTGGACCAAGTAATCTAATTATGTCAATCAACTTTTTTCCTATTTATAAAAAAATATTGATTATCAAAAGTCAATTTAGCCGTGCTTTCAATGATAGAGAAAACAAAGCACTTGTCCCTACAGTAAAGGTATAAATTAAATAAAAGTATCCATAGCAGCAGCAGGCCCATGAGCATGAGAGAGCAAGTTACCGAGCACCATTTTAAAGGTACTTTGAAGGCCTTATGGAAGCTACAAATGATTGAGCTACAGACTGACCCTGGCTGGACTCACTGTACTGTACCTCTCAGTCAGTTAGACCAATTCCCGCGCAATGTCAAACCGATTTTTAACGGATGCTTTGCAGGTTGGGGAGTTTAAATGTGGGTACTTACAGTACAGTGGCTACACTGTGCATTGTTCACTGTACACTGTGCACTGTAGCAGTCCGGTCCAGTACCGTACTTTACAGTACAGTATATAGTATTGTGTTACACAGTATATGTACTGTACTGTGTACTACAGTACAGAGTGCATCGACTACAGTACAGACTGCACAGTACAGTACACTGCACTCTGTGCTACCATCACGACTGCAAATTTCAAAACACTGCCTAAATTCAATTTAAATTGAATTATTAACTGTAAATACTTCAGTACAAATAGAAAAATTGATGAATTGCCCCAAAAATTATTATTAACCTGTCAGGAACTCCATCTAGTTGTCGTCCGATAGAAGATTACACTGCTTCTCCATCAAAGACATCTGATACAGCCCCTATTTTATCAATGGTATGCTATTCTACATTACTCGTTGCAATAATCAGCATGATATGGTACATTCGTATTGGTAGAAATACAGGCTAAGTAGGATGAAATCAACGTTTAGTTCTATTCGTTCATCTTAGCTCAATCTTAAATAGACTTGATAGACCAGTACTTGCTTATTATATAGAGAGTTTAAATAGGCCATATTTAGTCAATCTTACCTTCTACAGTATTAGGACAGCATGTTGAATAAATTACAAGACTTTTTGAAAAATTGAAACTACGATACATTCAGAGATCCACGTTAGAGTATCATGAAAATGACCTTATGCCAAAGCTAGAAATGAATTATGATTACAATTTTCCATTCATGTCAATGTGACAATAGTTGCGCAACGTTACAACAACTTGTTCATTTTAGCAATGAATTAATAGCGACAATGATTAATTGTATGGATGTATAGGTCCTACTGAGCATTGTAGAAAGCCAGGGTAGATAGAAAGTTACCCACCGTGCAAAATAAGAAGAAAAATATTATCCTGGTCTGCAGAATCTCGTCACAATTGGTTTCAATAAATCCATTGACATCCAACTTTTAAGCCAAAGATAACAGCAATACTAATAGTAGTACTGAATTTGGTGTAACTCAACATGCCTGTTAGATTTGAGGTAGGCCATTTCGAATTAAATCCATACAGGAATAGAACACTGTTAAAAGGATGCAAGCTGAGTAGGATATCTTCCAGGATTACATTCCTTTAGCCTAAGTGATCGTAGATATGCATCGTTACAATAAAGACTTGCACTAATTGCTTATTGAGTTTACTCTTCCGTTTGCATACATATTGCCCTTTAGAAATACTCTATTTGTTATCAGTCTTACAATACTGCTATACATAAAAAATTCTTTCTCTATTGCAAAAATCCGACTATTATACTGTAATAAAGTTACAGTAAGTCTCAAGGACAAACTAGGGTAACATTCCAATTATTTCTACTATACAGTAGCATAAGCTTTATGCCAATTTCCATCCTTTGCTTTTTTGTACAAGTTAAAGCCAGTACTTTCATAGTGGATAAAAACTATCGACTACTACTGTAGTAGTGTTACTGTAGTGTTAATCATTGGAATAGTTTACAGCATCGGTAAACTGTGGAAGGAAGGCCAAAGTAAAGTGCAGTTTTTCCATCACAGAATCAAGCTGCAAACTTTCAAGATAGACCAACCGTCGAGAAGTCAAGCACGGCAGGAATCCCATCGGAGGAATCATCAACCGCTAGAGAGCCACCATTGCAGAGGAAAAAAAGAGTTACTATTCAGGTAGCGACGATGGCATATGATTCTAAGAAATATAGTATAGAAAGTACAAATAAACAAGATTGAAAATTGTTTCCCATTTTATGCTTTGAAACCAACGTCTTGATAATATACGCCTACAGCATTTCGTTTAGGCGCAAGTTGTATTATCGTAGTCGTAGTAAAGATTCATTACTACAATCTTATCTCATAGTAGCCAGTTAAATACTGAGATATTTATCTGTTGATAGTACACTTTAGCTGTTGCTATCAGTCTGACGGATGTTGTTGATGTAAACATAAATACGATTGCTAGTGTTGTCAGTTCATATAGAACTAGTTAACCCTGATATACTTTGATGAATTGCTTCATTTTACTTTAAAGCATCCCGATTCTGCTGGTGAATCATTAAAGTATCAAGAAGCAAATAATAAGATCAATCAAGCCAGACCCTACACTGCTCCAGATGATACTCCACAAAGTCTTGTTCAAGAAGTGAGACAAAAAGCAGCCATCAAAGATGAAGTAAGCTGCTCGTATTATATTTACGTCATTATTATTTTGGATAGCATCATATCAACAAGTTATTATTAATAATTTCTGACCTAATCTTAGATGAAATGTAAACTTTTCATTTCTGTCGTAGACATTGGCGTAAGGACATAATATTCTGTTGTTACATTAGATTCTTCTTACACTTGATGTTTTAATCCAGTATAGCCTAAAAAATTTGAAATAAATAGTAATATATTATAAATTAACTCTGCGATAAGGGAACATAAAGTAAAAGTCAATAATTAACCTACTAGCTTAAACGCTTTAAAACATCAAACGCACATGCAGTATCGTATCGTAAAGGTAGAACTTGTATTGGCACAGTTATTCACAATACAGTACTTTCTTACTCGAATGATTCACTTTATATAAAGAACTGTCTAATTTGTAAACAACTACATTGTAATTATATTATTATACCTTACTATGGAAGATATCTCGAACTGAAATATTCCTAACATAGTTATTCCATTAGTAAATACATATTTCAACTTAATCTCAGCATAATTACTATCTTATCCAACTATCATGAGCTACAACTTGAATTATCTTCTTGCTACCTACACACAATAACAAT
Source organism: Trichoplax adhaerens (assembly GCF_000150275.1). Classification (NCBI taxonomy): domain Eukaryota; kingdom Metazoa; phylum Placozoa; class Uniplacotomia; order Trichoplacea; family Trichoplacidae; genus Trichoplax; species Trichoplax adhaerens. The sequence continues at coordinate 703,023 of NW_002060955.1, read as the reverse complement.
CAATATCAAATACGTAACAGCGTTTCACAAATAATACTCGCGTTAAGGCATTACAAGTATAACTATTAGCTACTATTATACTATTAGCCTATTCTAATGATAAGGTAACATCATAACATACTAATGTAAGGATTTAATACTGAACTGACATTTTCGATTTTTTGCAGGATAAGATTGGTAGCAAAGCATTACAGTACAAAGCTGGTTTACGCCCTACTAATCCTCCTAGATTAGCTTATGGCAAATCTGAGTATCAGAGACAATACGATTGGAAAAAATTACCGGAAAGAGCATCACCAATTATTGCCGCAGATAATACCATCTTCAAATCGAGTACTGATATTGGTTAGACCACTAGTGCTTTATGCAATATTTTACAAAGGGTAATAACCAATGATACATGTTTTAACAATCTACGATATTCTCTGCTTTTTCTAGCGCCTGTTAAGGTTGATATGGGCCCAAGGCCTAACGTAAAATCTGAATATCAAAGACAGTATCAGGATTGGAGGCAATCCATGCAGCAGTCTACTAAACCAGCCGCGCAAGATCAATCATCAAGGTTGGCACGTCCTAGCCGCTCTATCGATGAACGATCGGAAAGCAGCTTAGATACTACGAAAAGTATTCTAGATGGAGACTATTATAATAAGGTATAATCGTATTTATATGATTATTTTGTCTATGCAATCTAATCACTTAAGACTTAATGATTCTACGTATTATTATTTATAAATTAATTCCATTTTCTTGATTACTCAAACCAATTACTATTTTTTTACCACAATTGCAATAGAAAGAGAAATCTGAAGGTAATCTTTTCAATTCAATCTCTTTTATACTATCTGCCAGATTAATTTATTTATTCTTTTAAAATAAAATAGATATTAAAGCATCTGGTTATAAAGACAAAATATCTGATTATATGGAACGTTTAGAGCAATCTGAAAATCCAGATCGACCTTTCTTCCCTCATCGAAGACGAAAGTATAGCATTAAGATTAAAGGATTTACTAGTGACTACCTTAGCGATTCTTAAAATGATCTAATTTTCTATTTAGGAAATTTACAACGGAATATCAAGAACACTTTAAGGCACCCTTCCTAATGGCATACAGAGGAGGTTCCTACGTTCCGAAAGAGCGAATCACTGATAAGAATATAACCAAAATTAAGGCATGTTTAATTTAGACTTCCTCTTGAAGCTTGGTCTAAGTTGATTTCTTTTACAGAAATGTTAAAATATTAATTTTACTGTAGCTATTTGCTTACGTATTTCTATGATTTATATATCCAGGATGATGATAATTCTCCTGTGATTTCTCCTGATGGTACACCATCGTGGTATAAACAGGTATTTGAGATAGCTTGGCAACTTATAAGTATTTACGACTGCGAATAATCATGGATCGTATTCTTAGTTAATTTTGACGATGTATTTATTGTTTATGTCATAATTAGATTTTGGAACTGCGTGAAAAGGTTCAACTGTTTCGTGAAAGATCGCAGCAGGGAACATTCTTTACAAGAAAGAATCTATTGGTAATGGAAATGGCACAAGAAGATCTTTGGGAACCTGCATCAGATACTTCTAGATCAGGGAGAGAAAATCGCACTACAAATGAACGTGGTAGTTACTCAACAACTTCAAAGGTACTATTGTTATTTCACATCTACCTTATTTCCATCTTTTGATGCTGTAATTTGATAAAGATTAATATTATTCGTAGAAGGTGTCACAAGTACAGCAATTGCCTCCTTCCCAGCCAAAGGAAGCCTGGACCGTCGAAGCGAACGAAAACGAAACTGAAGAAAGTAACAAAGCTGATGAGGATTACGACGATGAAGAAACTTTGAGTGAAAGGCCTGGTAATGGAAATATTGAAGCTGGACAAGGGAATGGGAATGACCAATTTGAGAAATTAGGAAGTAATACTATTGTCGAAAGAAGAAATCCCATTGATAACAAAGCATATGAACCGAAGAGTAAGAGTCATGACCATGAGCAAACGAATGGTTTCGTAACTACAAAATCAAACTCCGGTAATACGCTGCATAGTGGCAACTGTAAATATTATCACATATGCAATGTTTTATTTAAATTAAGAATCTACGTATAAGCTTCATACATCATATTAACTAATTTAATCATTTCAACTCACTATAACATCAACACAACTCGTTTGATATCTAAATTATTTAATTGATAATAATTCAATTTTATGTAGATGGATTAAATAAGGAATATAAAGGAAATTTAAAAAATGTGGATACCTACAGTAAAGCTAAAACAACCGTCGGATTTGCTAACCACAAGAACGAAGCGACGAAAGAAAATCGCAATTTAACTTCGGATTCAAATATAAGGCCGCCAAAATCATCCAATCTGAGACGAAAATTTGGCCAGAATGCAACTACAATCGTTAAGCGCAATGAAAATGGTAATGTTGCTGGTAATGAAAACAGTACAGACAGAGGATATTATTCGAATTCTCATCGAAATACTGGCGATAATAATCCCCATGACGGCAATATAGCAGAAATTTCAGACCGAATTTCTAAATTAAAAAACCGTTTATTGGATGATCGAGAGTCAGTTTCCTCTATGGCTAGTTCTTATGCTTCTGATGTACTAGAAAGATCTAAACAAAGAAAGGAGAATTTTTGGGGGAGGAAATAAAGTTATTCTGGAATGACGATATCGTAATAGTATCTTTTATTTACAATTATTTGTGCTGTATCTCGTTTTCTACCCTTTGTAATGCGATGCTGATTTGGCAGATTAGCAATACAATAATTTACTTTGATTTTGTATATACGTGTGATACCCGTTTACTGCACACCCATGCGGTAATGCGTTATATAGTATCGCTGTAATTCGAAAACAAAATTGAACTGCTACAAATTACAATTTTAAAAAATGTGCTGTGTACCTGAAATACTAATAACATAGTATCGCAGAAATTTCTTTTACTGTATATATGCAGAGCATTTGCAATTTTAATTTTCTATTTTTATTAAGCCAAATTCATTCTGCAACTTTATAGCAATGGCTTGTAGTCATTGACTGGCATACCGTACTTAACTAATTAATTTTAAACAATATGTACAGGTACAGTGTAATCACATCAATTACATCTTATATCGACAGCAGCATTGTTATTAATCATATAGTTACAACTTTTTAGGCCTTACAATTTGATAGCAATTAACCTTGCATCACGTCAACTTAAAAAATTTTTAAATAGCTGCTAACCGATTAATATAAGAAACAACCATTTAAGTCTAGCAAATAAATAGATGGGTAGTAAAGATTGAAATAAAAATGTAAAAACTATTTTAACTAACGGTGTGGAAGATAATTTATCCTCTCTTCGTAAGCTTCATAGTGTGCATGTATATACATATGAACGTGTGAGTTCGTACTCAACTATAGCAAACGTTAATCTAGAGTTATTTCCGTAAAGACTATAGTCTATCGTTTATACAATCACAATGGCGAACAATCAGTGGATTCATCTTCTAATATACATAGCAATGGATCATCTTCAATGACTGGGAACAAAAATCTACAGATAATTCAAATTAAAACAATTTAGTAATGATGCCGCCCGGCAATAGCAACCAAAGAAAAGTAACTTAATGCTAGCTTACGATGTACAGTAATACTCCAAAATAACAAAATTGGAGCAGTACTGTACTTGCATCGACGAAAGCATTCAAATAGATATTTTTCCCACTATGGGTACAGTACATCAAAGCATTTCAGGTACGTGACATACAGTGATAGGTTCCAATGTTCTTTAGCGGGAAGTTGAATCTCCTTGATTTCAGAATTAAAACATAGATGAGCCCCATTAACATGCGTTGAAAATTCTTCCACACTGGCGCACTGACAGCCACAAAATCCGCATTTATTTTCATTTTTCTACAATTAATTAATTTATTAACACCCAAGTCACATTTCTATAATCATTAATAAACTAAATCTAAATTTTATCGGTTACAGAAATCGGCATTAACATAGATTCACGCATCTCGTACAAATAATATTTTTCATTGAACTATTACTTGCATGACTTACCTTTAATCGTAAGTAGTTAATTAGTTTTATCTGTTCGTAGATATTTAGTCCTATGAGTCCAAATACACACGAGAATATTGTAACATAGCTCTGTTCGAATCTATGGAAATTAAATTATTGGACTATACTATTTCTTTATTTATACTCTTGTATAGATATAGTATAGTTTCTTACCGAATTGTTTCACAAGACCAGAAATATTAAAATTGTGAAAATCCTAATGATTACGGACAGTAAGTAAGTTTAAAAATTACTATATTATAGAACTTATATGAGTAACCTTACGTTCAAGTGGACGACAACATCATTGACTTGGGAAGTCAAATCACAGAACAAACATGAAGCGTTTGCAGCCTGATCGATAGATTCATCGCTCCACTCCCTGCAGAAAGGTTATAGCAAAACTTTAATGAGATAGTCAGTTATCCCCTATATAACTGCAAATTAGCTATAAAAGTCTCTCACTCATCCGAGTTGTCTGTATCGTTGTCGTCTTGTCTGTTCTCTTCTTCTTGAATATTCTTCCAACCTTTACCAGGATCCTATTTAATGCAGTGCAGCACAGTCTGTATTTTTAACTTGCTAGTAATGATACTGTCTGTTTACTTGTAAATCTAAAAGGAAATTTCCAAGTTCTTGAATTTTGGTATATAAGAGTACTTACTTAGATAATTAATAATATAAAATTTATCGTATTCCTTGTTATTGGCATTAATTTTTCTATGCCTTTTCTTTCTCATGTGGTCTTTCAACGTGGTAGAATCGCGGAAAGTTCTTTCGCAATATAAACAAATAAATCTACGAGAAAATAGTTTTCATTACTTATATTTCGAATTGTGATTAATCCTTTTACACTGTAGAAAGCAATTCAAGTAAACGTACAAAATAAAATATCATACCGTTCTAGCTTATATTTCAAGATGGTTAAAAACTGATCTACGTAAACTGTTAAAACGTAATTGATAAAAGTCAGCTTTGAAGGGTTAGCTCTATGAAGAGCATTTATAATAACCTATGAGGCACCATGTATTGAAACTATAGCAATAAAATCATAATACTGTAGTCACCAAGGGTTACCTAGATTATCTGGTAAGCCTAAATTAAACGCATGCTCTTCATTCATATGATTTAGTAACTCCTTTCTATTTCATTTCAAAGAATAGACATTCTATAAGTTCTGGAATTTTTATACTTAATAAGCTGATTACTAGAAATAATTTCAAGACACTTTAGACCAACATTCGATGATAAGTATTTAACTTGCTAACCAGCAGTACCTTTTGCTAGTTGATAATTTTTTACAAAATAAACACGATAGCATCCGTTCACTGTCCATCCTTTCTCGTTCTTGTTGAGCTAAGGCAGCTAACTACTCGTATACAACAAATTGAAAAAGAGATCAACTGTCGCACTTAAAGTCTAGTCATTACCAGCAAAGGTCATAATAGGAAATACCGCATGACAAGCATTGTGATACGGTCTAACATTTCAATTTCAAGCTGATATACATCACGATAAAATTTTATCTAAAGTTACTCGGGATAGTGAGATTTCATTCAAAGCTCGTATTATGCTTATGAAAAGCTTTATTTCGGTAAGATTGCACAACTTCTACATAGACTCACCAAAGTATCCTTTTTTAATTTCTCTCTAAGATTGCAGTCATCTTCATTATCACGGCCTAACACATACAGCTCTTATAGTTTGTACGTGCACATGTAAAGAATCAATTAATTATACTGCTAGTTACTAGTAAATTGTAAAATAATGCATCCCAAATTTTAGATTTTACCTATTTGATGATCGAACGGTAGAAGGTCCTTGAAATTATCTATGGTTAATCTGTCTTTCCAATACTTTAAATACCTATTCTCACCGAAAAATTGCCATCTTCAATCATAGTCGTATCCAATAGTACAGTAATACGCGTAATGTATGAACTTTGCGATATGTGGCATAATAACATTGCTTCTTGTCAGCAATCTTTAAGTGATAACTACCTTAGTACCATCCAATGTTATTCAATGTAATAGTATACAATGCAACCTAGATGAACTTGATTTTACTATGCTTGTGCTAGACCGAATAACAGCTAGAACTGTATACTGAGTAGAACATCCATTCGAAAGTAATATGGTTTGTATTCTTTTGTAGGTCAGGCTAGTAATGTAGTACAATAATTACTCGTAATTAATAATATACCTACGCCGCTACGACTAACACTATGCTTTCCTACACCGTAGCCGAATAGCAGACCTATCCAAGCTTTTGCATCAATACTATTCGAGCCATACAATATCATCATGACAGTGATATCCTTGATAGCAAAATATAGACATAACATGGAGCAAGTACATCCATCATTGGTCAACATGAGCCTACGTGGCTTGCAAGGAGGACAGAAGCTAGCCATGATGAATCAATCATTCATTCATTTATTATAATGATACGCGTATCATTCATTGTCACATCTAGCACTTACTACCCATTCCAAATTGTCAACTATAGCATTTCACTAGCATACATCATCATTATTACGCAAGCATGGTAGCAACAGAGTTCTTCTATCGAATAGCGAGTATATTGGGACTGTCAGTGATGCAATCAAATTTTAGCTGGTAGCAATGGTGTACTGATGTACTGTATTCATGTCGACTTCATCGCCGTCTAAATGACTTCACTATACAGTAGTTGTTACCTGGATAAATCAGCTACGCATTCTATGCTATTAATAGTTAACGAGTAATTGCTTTGCATATGATCTTGCAGTTCTTCCTTATGACGAAATAATTGATTGCACAGAAGGCATGGAATTTTGCCATCATCCATCGTTGCACACTTTCTGACGAAAAGGAGATTCGAAACTCAACAGCATCCCTTCGACTTCAACGTTTGACCGACACACACTACTGCACACAGTACTGTACACGCATGACGACACTGTCAAGAGCCATGGACAGACTAGATAGACAGAACCACTCGATTTGCCTAGTGGTCGACCGGTGTCCTGTATTCCGACATCCGTAGTCACTAGTCGCTACTGTACTGCTCGATACAGTACTGCGTACTGAGTGTACTGCAGTAGACTGTACACAAGACCTGCGAAGTTCAGTACTGGACGATATGCAAGATTGTCGTACTAGCGTAGAATTTGGCAATCGAAGATGTTATGCAGTACGCTAGCTCGCAGTCAGAATGCATCGAACTCGTTGTACTATAGAAGTATTCTTGGCTGAAATAGCTCTACAAATGCATTACATTCTATAGTAATACCATTTCACAATCATTTCAGCGAGGTATATAAGTGATATAACGGAGTTTGATGCATTCTGAATGAGGCAAGTTGAGGGATTGACGGACGCCTGGAATTAGCCACAACACAGATGGAAAAGAATTTCCTTAGAGTACTTTGTACTTTAATAAAGGTCCCTAGTACTGTGTACTACAGTGTGCTGTACTGTACTGTACTGTACACAGTGAACACAGTACAGTACAAACCCTTACAGTACATCTTCAATTTACAGTGTACTGTGTACTGTACACTGTACAGGAATAGCATTAGACTCAAGCTAGTACAGTAATGTACTGTACTGTACAGTCACTACAGTGTACAGTACAGGACTCTCAGGCTAGGCAGACGGAATTACTGTACGCTAGGACTGTCCCAACTGAGTCGAATCAGTACTGTACAGTGTACACTGTACACTGTACAGGACTCAGGCTAGGCAGACGCCAAGATCTTCTATCACGGGCACTATGACTGTTCCAACTGAGTCGAATCAGTACTGTACAGTGTACAGTGTACAATACAGTGTGCAATGAACAATAATGTACCGTACGGTATACTGTACTGTAGTACGCTTTCCTGACTACTGAACACTGAACAGTGAACACTCGCGTTAGTCGCGTAGTCCGTCAGCAAGACCAAGTTGGTTTCTATAGTAACCACGTATATACAGAATAGTGGACAAGCTGGGAAGAGCATACATCAGCCCAAGCCTGACAACGTTTGTAATATACAAGAGTAAATTATTCCTTGGCAAAAAGTGGATAATCAATCTAGCATAGTTGGCTAAAAGCGATACCTTCCATCACAGATAAAATAATTGGTAAGGTAGCTTGATGAAGATTGCGTTCATGTTTGTATGTATACTGGATCAATTGATGGTGGTAGAAACTCAATGATACAAATTCGAAAATTTTACAGACACTTAATCTATTTGATCATTGAATACAACTAGTTTATCATAATTTCTTGTTTTATTACCTATCTACAGTACAGTAGCGTAATGTTAAACCTAATTTAATATTAACTAAATTGCACTAAATTACCCTCAACGATAGTCATAGTACTACTCATCTGAATTGAATGTACGCGTCTTTTCGATCACAGGATCAGCAAAATCGATAGTATGATTTATTAAATCATGGACAGTAATATTTTCAACCAAAAAATGGTGGATGAATACGACGATGATAAGGTTAGTTTATAATAATCATCATAATTACTCCAAATGCCTGAAGGTATTAATGTTGTTTAGTTACTTTAATTTGATTTTCCGTGCATTAGATAAATTAAAATATACCACACTCTTTTTGCGCATACCTGTATACGGTTACAGTAGAATCATGATCCAAATATCAATATCGTTCATAACCGAAATTTTTATCGCAGCAAAAATGTGAATATCTCTAAGCTAAAGTTTACCTCCTATAGGTTTTCAAGAACGTCTTAACTACTAAACCAACCTGTTTTATCATTATTGGGAAACCGGTAAGTACCTCTGCACAAAGTATGCCATATACTAGGCTAAGTTAGCTGAGAGCTTCAACGATTGCACACATTAGGGTTCTGGCAAGACCACATTGGCGTTAAGATTAGCCAAGACTTGGAAATGCATCTTGGTAAATTGTACTCAAACGCTTGAAGAAGCGATAAAGGAAGAAACTGTGCTTGGCCTAAAGGTTGGTCAAGCTACCATCAAACTCATCTTTATAGTTAAAGAGCTAAATTAATGCCAATTGAATATCAATTTCTTGTATTATCTAGGCTAAGCAGTTGTTACTCAATGGCGACAGTGTGCCAGAAGAATTAGCAATGGAAATTTTGTTAAATAAGTTAGAATCTCCAGAAGTGCAACATCATGGTAAATTTGTTAATTAAAATACGTAATTACGTCATATCTGTTAACTGTTGTCCATTACTAAAACTTTTAATTCAAAGTCTGCCAATTTTACCAAGAGTTATTATAACAATTATAATAATATCACTACAGGGTATGTTTTGGATGATTTTCCGTCTGCATCAAACGAATGGATGACCCCAGCAAAACAGATACAATCGATACAGTCTTGGCCTTTAAAACCGGACTTTATCGTTAACTTAAAGGTTGCACTGGATAGACGATCAACTATAAATTTCTCTACTAAATTACAAAGTTACCATAACGCTTACAATAGTAATTTACTTTCAATACAGATTCCAGATCAGGATTTATATCATCGTCGGCTTAATCTCAAAGTTGATCCGGTTACCAATGAAGTCTTCGTAAAAGAAGTCTATGAACCCCAGCGGTTAATAGATGAAAGTTTAGATAACGAAGAGGAGAGTATTGAGGAAGAAGAAGAAGAAATAGATGAAGAGGATTCTATCACTAGCGGCGAAATTATAGAAGAGGATGTATGCAGTTTGCTAAATGATAATAGCTAAATATAACTATCAACTGTCCCATCCAGAATGTTTAAAAAATAAACGTTATGATTTTAATGGTAAGTTTTGTTTTATTAACAGGTATTTAGTATGATTGGTGAACTTACTGAAGAAGTAGTCGAAAGATTAGTTAGAAGGCCTGAAGATTTTTCTCCTCGTATTCTGCACAGCATTAAATATTACAAAGAAATTCTTTTAAGGCCACTAGAGGTATTTACTAAAGATATCAAAAAATCATCAATAATTTATAATCGAATTACTTCAAATTGTGAACCGATATTTTATCTCCCTTCAAAATGTTATAGGATTATATGGCAGATCATGATAGGCAATATTTAATTGAACTGGATGCTAAATTGGCTCCAATTGAACTATTTAAGGTTGGTTAGATCGTTCGTAAAAATTATTTATATATACACATCCACCATATAAATAAATATATTTTTATATGTATATATATATATATACACTAAAATAGCATTAAGCAATTCAAAAAAACACTAAAATTTTACAAATTCTTAATCATTTGCATAATACTCAATGCAAATTGTAGGCCTTACTAGCAAAACTCAGTACTTTCGAGCTTCGTTCTGTGATTGTACCAACAAGACTACAAAATGATGAAGACGAAATCCCACAAGATGACATAGACAATGATGATTTAATGAGAACAATGGGAGTTGTAAATATGTTAGCACCACGATTTAGGTGGCGAAGAAGTCGTTGGGGAAGAGCTTGTCCTGTAGCATTGAGACAGGGCAATATTGTCATGGGCAAGCCCGAATTTGGCGTTAGGTAATACTACTCTTCCACTTGTACACACTACATAGTAACTGTTAATTGTAGTGAAATGAACAGCAAGAGTATTTTAATAATGTATACCGTAATATGAAATGCAATAACTTCAAGTTACTGTTTTAATCGTAGAATGCAACATACAATACTATACTTTATATTTATGCAGTGTTTGGCGTAGCTATAATTTAATGGCATCATTTATAATTCTTATGACAATATAAATGATTTCATTTTACGTAATCAAGATACTTAGTTATTATAAATTTACAATATAATTATACCTCAATGCCCTATTGAAGGCATATATAGTAATTATAGAGTAAATAATAAACCCCTTTATGCTATTTTAAAGCTTCAACTGATATTCTTAGTGCAGCTTCTATAACTGTACATAGTAACTATCAAAATTATATTTATTAGTTTCCTCGGACAGATGTTTTTTATGTCCTCTCAAGAAGCACTGGACGCTTTTATGAAAAATCCAAGGCCTTACTTACTACCCCCACTACCTAAAATTCCTTGCAAATTGGCTGTATTAGGTCCGCCTGGTTCTGGAAAAACGATTTTGTCCAAATCTATAGCGAATAAATTAAATGCTAAGGTTTTTATTTCTATAATAAATAAATAATAATGCTTATATTCATAACTAGTATATTCTAATGGCTATGCACTTACAATGTGGGTAATACAGGTATTAAGTGCTGAAGAATTAGTTAAACCACATCTTCAAACAGTTAAAGATAATCTCTATAAACAAGCAAAAGAAGAAGCACTGGCGAACGCTATATCAGTTGTTAAATCTAATCAGCAATTTGAAGCTGAAAGAGCTTCCCAGAAAGAGCGAAGATTGTCTTCTAAAAGTATAACCTGTATTTTAAAGTCTTGATATTTGCTCTTACTATTAATGCTAGTCCTAAACTAGATCATTACTATTATATAGCAATTAAATATTTTACTGAAAAATGATTTTGTCAACCGTAGGTACATCAAATGCTTCAGATGACGAAGGAAATGACGAAGAAGTAGATGATCCAATCGATGATGAAGTAATTGATGAACAAGAAATAGGACCGGATCATCCGGAAGTAGTTGCTTTAGTCAATAGTACAATGGAAAATTTCAATACAGATTCAATTCGAGTCACACCTGAGATGTACGCGGATGCAATTGAAGATGCTATAATTGAAAGATCAACAGAATTGCAAGAATCCCCCGACAGCAATGGGCAGATGTAAGCCCAATAAGCGTATAATTAATTTTTATTCTTGTATGCTGTGTACTATTAAGGAAAATGAATAACATGATTGATATTCTAGAGGTGAATTAATACTGAGGATAATATATTTTTTTAGCTTCGGTAGCTGGATTCTGGACAACTTTCCTAGATCAAGAGATGAGTGGTCATTGATGGCTGATCGTGGATTAATCCCTGATGATGTGATATTTATGGATGATAGCGGAGATCAAAGTGTCTTAGCCAAGCGATGGTTCAAAAATAATCGCGAGACTATAGTAAATAGAGTGAGTGAAGAATGTGAGAGTAAAAAAGTAATAGAGATTGCACGTCGTGAAAAGTCAAAAAAAGATCGAGAAGAAATTGTTAAACGTCTATTAGAGATTACTGACAAGAAAAAAGAATTACGAGATAAGCAAGAGCGTAATGATCAAGATGGTGACAAAGACGGTAAAGAAGAAGAAGATACTGGTATTACAACTTTATAAAATCAAGAAATTATAAGATAAGTTCTGTACATATCGGTAATAATTATCTTACTATACAATATTCATTTTTACATTAGGATCAAATGAAAGAGACCGCGAATCTAAAAAAGAAGATGAAGATGACGAAGACGATGAAGATGAAGCCAAAGCAAAATTAGATTTAGCTAAAGCTCAGGAAGACGCTTTAATTGATGAAGAAATTCGATTAAAAGCATCATTGTCAAGAATAGGTGATCTTGGAGATGATGAAGAGTTTGAAAAAACTCTCATGAGTGCATTAGACAAGATACCAGAGGAGGTAAACTAATAAGAATGAATTGATTTAGCTGAAATTTAGAAGGAAATAAACTAATATATCCCTATCAATGACGATCTATTCATTTAATTTATATTAGGGAATGATGCCACCGGAATGTCCTGAATGGCATGCACAAGTTACAACAAGACAATTCTTTGACCGCGACTGGTCTCATGTCCTTCCATCAATCAAAGGCTTAGGGATCGATCCAATTCATGTGCCATGTGAACTTGATCTTGCAGAACAAAGTGATGAATTTATTAAACAAGTAGAATGTAAGTAGCTATATTTTTAATGTACTAGTAGTACATTTATTTTTCCTCATTTATTAAATTGTAATCGCAACATCTATGTAAAACCTTGCGCGTATGTATGTCATAGATCAATTTGAACATCAACCGTGGGAATATACCGGTATCGATTTAGATGAAGAAGAAGAAGATTTTGAAGATGAAGAGGATGATCTTACAATCCCTGGCGGCGGGCGTAAAAATTTTGGTGAAACACGCCATTACTGTCCTGTAACTCTAAAAGAGCGCAATATTTTACACCCTGGCGCGCCAGATACCGCAGTTCGATTCCGTGAGCATACCTACTTTTTTATATCCAATGATGCTAGAACTCAGTTTTTGGACAATCCAAATTTATTTCTATCAAATGGCAAGCCTTTACAGGTAAAACTTTATAATTTCTTGAGCTTAAAATTTCTCCATCATTTAGCTTTTGCTTACTTAAATTAAAATTATACTTATCTGCGCCTTGTATTGTTAGCCTCCCCCGTTAAGGATTTGTATTATTGGACCTCGAGGAAGTGGTAAAACATTTTATGGTCGCACGTTGAGTAAACAACTTGGAATATTTCACATTACGTTCCGCGAACGATTACAAGAATTGATTATTACCAAAACTCAGAAGCGAATTGTTGATGAACTAGAAGAAGAATTACAAGACGATATTTCAGAACATGACAATGGTATGTTATAATTAACATACAGATCTTGACAATTTCGTCAGTACACATCAATAACTTTTTCTTATGTTATGATGTAGAAGAACTAATTGAAGACATAGCACCAAGCAATGAAGATAAAGCAAATGCGGAAGCTAATAATGCACGGGGTGGAATCATTGAAGAGGAGGGTGAAGAAGAAGATGATGAACTTGAACTAGATGAGGATGAAGACGCAATAAGAGCTTATCTAGCAGATGATGAGCCTATTCCTGACGAAACTTTAGATAAAGTTATTCAGCCTTGGTGGGACGAAGACCCATTTCGGTTAGTCCTACCCTAAATAGAACTAAAATTATATTATTATTGATTCTAAGTAATTAATATCCTAAAAATGTGCTAAGGTCTACAAACCTTAATAATGTTGGTGATTCTATAGAAATGGTATTGTTTAGCTATTCTTTAGCGCATTTTCATTGAAACAAATTTATCTTTCGTACCCTTTACACTGCAGCAAAAAGGGTTTTATTTTAGAAGGATTCCCACGTACCTCAAATCAAGTTCGTTATATGGCGCAAGCAGGATTTTACCCTGATATAATCATAATTTTAAGTGTTGATGATTCCGATGTAATGGATCGGTTACTACCTCCCCTGATGGAAAGGTGGCAAACTAAACGGAATAAGAGAATTGAGAAGCGAGAAAAAGAAAAAGAAAGACTACGAAAGTTAAAGGTAAATATAATACAATATTTATATGTATGTCGCGTTTTAATTTTTACAGATTAATTATTACCATGATAATTTTATCATTAACCTTATTCAATCATCTTGTCGATGCGATCATTAGGAAGAAGAATATCAACAAAGGCGTGAAGAGAAACTAGTTGAAATTGCTGAGAGGAAACGAGAACGTGAGGTAAAAGTGAGCTATGTTAGGGCTAACAAAAACGAACAATTTCTTTAGTAGATTAAATAGGTATATAAATTGAATGTACACGTAACACGACAAATGAATTGATTACAGGCTGAAAGAGCAGCCAGGCAAGCTGAGCGGGAAGAACGGTTACAACGTAAGCGAGAAGATGGTGATTCGGACATATCAGATAGTGAAGAAGAAGATGAAGATGAAGAGGACGAGGAAGATGTCGATGCTCTATTAGAAGAAGAGCTAGGAGAGGAAGAAGAAGAAGAAGAAGAAGAAGAAGAAGCTGAAGATGATGCCAGAGATCGACTGAAAGCAGTTTTATTAGAACGATATGATGACGATATGAATCGCTTAAGTTTAGTCCAGGTATACTGCTAGCTAACATTGTATTATTAGGGTGAAGTAGAGTGTATAAGTTTAAATTGTTGACATGCTTTTCGTTATAACTATAACAGGAAGCAATGGAAGAGGTCTGGATGCCAAAATCTGAAGTAACTTCTGGCCGTAAACCTCACATTGTTCGTTATCTCTTAAATAAACTGCTCAAGCCCTACACTGAAAATCGTACAAGCCTATTGGAAAAGTGTCATCCCGTTGACTTTAGGCTTTCAAGGCAAATAATTGAAACAGGATATAAGCAATCTAGCCAATTTGGATGGTGGTGTCCAGTTAAAGTTAGTATTTTATCGCAAGCCTTTCAGTATCGGAGATAATATACTTAAAATTATATCTCTTTTTGACTTGGTATCTAAATGTAGCTGTTCGATAAGGAAGTTGTGCAGCCGTTGCATGGTCCTGGTGTATCAACTTATCCTGTTGTCCATCGTTCTCATGTTTATTACCTTTCATCTGAAGATGCAAGACAACGATTCATAGATAATCCTCTCAAATACATCCATCAATCTCCACCAGGTCCAGTTATACCTTTCCAAATAGCTATTGTTGGCCCACCTAAATCCGGCAAAACAACACGTAAGTTTTGATCTGATAGTAAATAAAAATGAGTAATAATTTACTGCAGCGTACTGTTGAAGGATCCAATAATCTACTCCATGCCTTTCATACTCGCTATTATGTTAAGGATTTCAATGCCATTAACAAGTTAATAATTATTATCACAATTTCTTGTAGTTGCTAATCGATTTGTAGCAGACTATGGAGTTTTGAGATTATCGATGGGAGAAGCCATACGATTAGTGTTGGAGAAGCAAAGTACAAGCACCTTAGCAAAGGAAATAAATGAATATCTTTACGTCGGACAAACTGTACCTGATGCTTTAGGCATTCAAGCGTTAGAAAATGCCTTACTGAATGTAACATGTCAAACTAGAGGGTAATAAAATAAAATATATAAACTATATTTTAAAGTTAATTAATTTTGTTATAAAAACCTTAAATAATCTGGTCTGTCAAAATAAATAATTATGTCCATTTGCTTAAATAGATTTGTGTTAGATGGTTTCCCTAGTACCAAGAAACAAGTTGAATTAATGAATGAACGAAAAATTCTTCCAGTTAAAATTATTGAGCTTGATGTTGAAGATAAAGAGCTAAAACGTCGAGCTGCTATGGACCGCCGTTCCAAAGATAGGTAAAAACTCCCTACCGTTTCAAAATGATATTACATATATTGTTATGTTACATATATATATATATATAGTATTAATCTGTGTTACCGCAGATTAAAGATATTCTACTAACTATTTCCCTCATCTATACAGAGTGTTACCATTACACGACAGCTCCAGAATATTTAGCTTAAGATTGAAATATTGGAGAAAAGTAGTTATACCGGTGAAACAATGGTACCATAAACGTCATTTCAACTGGTATCCTATCAATGGCCAAGCATCTAAATGGTTAGTATGGAATACCGCTTCCGAAATTGCCATAAAAAGTATTCAACAAATCCAAATATACACCGAAAGAATTTCTAAAGGTAAAAAAATTGTTATTAATCCCACAGTGGTAAGAATATTAAACACGGAAAACATACATAGCAATAAAGGTATACTAACAGCAACTGTTACGTATTTTTCTTGTAGGTCTGGCTGCACCTATTGCTAATCTTTGCATAACGCCTGAAGAATGTGAGGCTCGCCTTGGAGAATATCGGCATTATTGCCCAGTTAGTTTAGTTAATCGAGGAGAGTTACGCGACTGTTATAGCGATAATCAATTAATATACGGAGGTAAATACATTATACGTCGATCTTACTGGTCATGCTCCTATGACTTCATAATTCATGAAAATTTATCTTATATTATAGCTGAATTCCGTGGTCGGTATTATAAAATGGCTGATGAAGAAACTTTACAGGAATTTCTTAATAATACTGAACAATTTCTTGCGCCACAGTCTCCTGTCAACTTGCCTCTTCCTCATTTATTACCAATTAAACGCACTCCTGCGGAAGTTAAAGCGAAATTTCCGATGGAAATTGAGTTAAAGGGTTATTGTCCAGTTACTTATTTGGAAGGTCACCAAAGGTAAAATGCTACAAAAGATGAAAATAGGATAAACTGCTATATGAAAATGATATTAGCCGAGGCTATAGAAGTATGATTTAAATAATACCTAATACAATTTTGTTATCAGATATGAGAGTATTATACCTGGTAAAACAGAATTATTGGCCGAATTTGACGGTAAAATATATTCCTTTGAATCGGAAGATAAATTGGAAAAGTTTATGAGGTGCACCGACTTGTGATTTTGCTTTTTATCTCAAATTTTATCGTGCTATTGGAGTCAAAATTTTTCACTTCTTTGCTACAGACTCACGTTTTTGTATCTCTATGCTAGGCTTCCAAATAAATACCACGGATTAACGCTACCAAAGAAACTACCTCCTCGGCTAGATCCAATAAATGTGACCGGTCTACCTATATTGGGTTACCTCGAGCAATCATTAGCTGAAATTACCGTAAAATCATTAACAGCTGTTGGCTCATTCAAGCCGAAACATCCATTCTTGGATGCTCATCAATCAGCCCATATTTATATGGCATATTTTCTAAAAGGTAGCTTTTGAGAATCTAGTAGAATCATTTTAATAACATTATTAACGCATCTGCAAGCATGTGCAAGTTTACATGTGTACAACACTTAATAGTATACATATTTTTATTCCTCTTAGCTAATAACCCAAGGAATAATGAATATATACGTAAGAAGTATCGTGATAAGCTGCGCAAATTTGAAGAAAATTGTGAATTAATTACGTATTTAAGTGAGAAAATGACGGTACATTATAAAGAGCCAACGGAAAGACCTATTGATTTCGATCATAAAATGCAAAACTTTCTATCTATGAAAGAAGAAGTTATGTAGATTTTTGGAACGGATATGGCATTGATAAATGGTTAAAATAATTGGATCGATCTTCCTTTCTTTACGTTGCCTAATACTTTATATGCTATCTGTCAATTTATCCATCTATCTATCCGCCTATTAACGATTTTTCATTACAAATACAATTTACAAATTTATTTTTCGATATTATTATCATTATAACTAAAAGATCTGGTAATTCAATAACTTGAATTGAAACGAGCATTCGTTATCATTTTATAACTGTCTGCTGTTATAACCGAATTAACATATCGAGAGTTTCGTAATTGGATTGGATGTTGCTCTAGTCAACGCAATATCTTTATTGTATTACAATTTGTAAATAGATAATTTTAATTTCGCTTAACTGTGGTAGTTAGCTACCGATGTAATATTTCATATAAGGGTATTGCAATTGGATTGTACAATGAGCTTGCAATAAAATAAAATTTAACTTGGATAGTATAAATTTTGTAGTTAGAATTAGATGTAAAAGTTGTATTTCAAGGCTAAGCAGTTAGCCATTGGACTTAATTTTGTTGTAGCGGTAATACTTTGTGTGGCATTTGTTAAAACTGCTCATACATCGCGATAGCAAGGGTTTCAAGTAGGTTATCGTATTAAGAGAAGAAAATAGTGATCTTTATTGTAGTCAATAACATGAAAAAATTGCATAATATTTTGATGAGATAAGGAAATAATGTAACAGGATGGGCTCAAGTAAAATAGAATAGATTAAATGTCCGAACTTTTTTGTGTAACTAAATTGACAAGATTAACCAGATAGAAGTTAACTAAATCGTTCTCATAATGTACGAAAACACACTATATGAAAGTTTCGAGTACTGTAAAGGAGAAATAGAGATTGGTATATATTACTGTTTATGTTTAATATCTGCCTGGTATCTACATCTACCTTTGTTCAGAATAATCGAAGATAGATGCATATATAAACGTTACCTTTATCATAGTAGCCTACGAATAGAACTACATTACATAAGGCAACCTTTACAACAATTGGCTGCAGATGTAACATTTCACGCGAAGATATTCCAATTAGATGGTGCTGTGAGCTCATACTAGTTAAAGTTTAGATTGGCTAGCAAGAGTTATTCGCCTTAGACTATTCGGCAAAAAATTTGTTAGCTGATATAAGACTGCTTTTAATGCAATTTATTATTTTAAATTTGATTAATCTTACAAAATTAGATACATAAGGATATTCCAGCTATGACAAATAGTCTTAATACATCTTGCATTTATATCTAAGATATAGCATTTATAAAACTTATAGTACCGCCATAGATATTGAAATTGGAACTTTTAATATTTTCCTTAATAAAATATTTTTCATATTACAATTTTCAGTTTTTAAGCTTCGATACCTAAGTAACGAACGATTTAATTAGACTACGCAAATTTTTATTGGATAATAATCACCCTAATCATTCGCAATAAAATAAAATAAATCAGCTCCTCCTATTCATGGACATAAATCAGTAGAAAGTAACTATGAAAGAGATAGGATGACGGTTTCTTCTTGTACTTTAGTCTGTTACACATATCATTAGCTCTAAGATATACCAGAACATAAGTTATACATGATTTAATATAGATGAAGTATATACTTAGATTTGAGCATATCAAAATTTTTGATTCAATCTTAACATCAATCTAGTAATATTTGCAGTATAATTTCATATACTAATGATAGATTAATTATTCTGATTATGAAATAATTAATCAGTTTTAAGCTCATCTTGAGTCTGCGCAGAATCAAATTAAATTTGTAGCCAAAAATCATTTAACCTATGTAGCAATCGGGCTTAAATTACCAATAGCATCAATTCGCCTATCTGATTTTGGTAATCAGTAGCTGTATGAATAGAATACACATAATATTTATATTATAATAGTAGTCGTGTATTTTACCTGTTTATCATCTTTACATGCAGTAATAAGCCGCTACAATAATAATACTGCAATAATGATATTATGATTTGTGATGTATTTACTTTATCGCACGAAGAAAATTATATAAAATAAGTTGCAATAACAATAATAATGACAACATTATAATAATGACTCATTAATTATGATTCCTATAAGGTAGCCATTCACTTTCCGGCATAATCTATTAATAATGCATAAAATTTACGTCTTAACATACGTTTCTTCTAGTACTAGTAATTGATCATCATAGTATTCTATTTCGAATTTAACTCTTGAAGTATATCTATTATTGCAGCTTAATACAAATTTTAAAGACGACCTCGTTAATTATAATTCCTATAGGGTAGTTATTCTCTTTCCAGGATAATCTATTAATCATGTATGAAATTTGTTTTCATACACGTTTCTTCTAGTCCCACTAATTGGTCATCATAGTACAGTATTTCTATTTCGAATTTAACTCTTTATGTATGTTTATTCTTGTTACTTAAATCAAATTTTAAGCGCGGTACGTTTTCTAAATTATCTTTGACGATAAGCTATAGAAATGAAATATGCAATATTATTTATAACTCTTCAACATCTACTTTTTAGCTATCATGATTTTTTTGCAAATTAATAATTACAGATACATCACTCTTCAGTACAATAATATAATAATCACAAAATAATAGTGCCGTACCTACATGTCTTCATCTCTTTGAAATCTAACTTGATTCTATTTGCGATATTTCCACTAAAAGGAAACTGTAAATAGCCTGTAAGATAGAGCATTTTCTTACCTTTTATTCAGTAGTACAGAATGCAAGATACATGATATGATCCAGCTGCAAATTATATCCCCTAAAAATTGATAACTTTTATAGAATGACTTTTAGCAGTGACACAAGCATAGTTAAAGCTCAGAATGTCACCTGCGTTAGATAATCGATTCACTTATCGACCATTATCCCTATGTTGATTTTAAAATTACATTTAAGCAAGAACTTAGCTGTAAAAGATATGATTTTATAGCCATAATAAGAGTATATTCTACTTTTGGCAGCGATATGATCAACAAGCAAAAAAATCTCAGTGATATTTAGTCTAAGAATTTTCTATAACTGCATTATATCAAGGCTTCAAATCTATCCTTAGTTATCTTTTATGGTTACTGTTGTTCCTATACAAATATTAATGCTAGTTAATATAGCTATAGAGGAAAACTGCGTTGAATCTTGATCATATTCATTTACTATAATTTCCATCCATCCTATATTAACATTAATTGTAAAAGCAAGAAATATTTCAAGCTACAGAAGTGATACAGCAGTAATAATAGTGGTTCGAATACTTTTTATAATAATATGCGTATACTTAAATATGAATGGAAAGACTAATTTCCCATCTCTAATTATGTGATATACTTTAAATCTATTTCAATTTAAGATTAACACAAGTCATCCAAGATTTGAGTGTTTTCTATAGCTACACCGCCATAATTAGAAGTGCTTTGACTTCTATCCTTTTTAATTTAATATACTAATCGTTAGCCTCAAATTAGAAGCTACATTATCGTAGCCAGAACTATCCCAATGTTATTTATATTAATTACCAGCAAATTTTAACAATGACAATGCGATAATAAAAATAGTAGTGCTAATAACAAGTCAAATATATCTGGTAGTAGGAATTGATTTTGAAGAGTTAGAGTAATGGCGTACCGTAACTAATCTCTACAGCTATATCATTGTAATTAATGCAGTTTGAATTCTCACCTCTGTTTTTCTCGAGTATTTCCGTCAACTTCAATAAACTTTAAGCAATAATAATTCCTATATTTTCTCTCTCTACTAATAGCTGCTTCACTACTTAGCATTCATTAATCGGTCATAATCATAAATATTGTATGTACAAAAATTCTTCTCCATGTTATTCTTAAAATAAATACGTCATTACTTCATCGTAGTTAAAATTACTATGAATCTTATCAATATTAATTTATTGTCATTTTCGTCAATCTTCGTTTATCTCAAACATTTCCGTCAATTTCAAAACTAAACTTATAAATTTTTCTCGATAGTAATATGAACAATCATTCGCAATAATATCTAGATGTTAACCCCAATTATCTTTAGCTTAAAGTGAGAATATAAATTGAGGCTGTGTATTTATCGACTTCTGTCAATTTCAATCGAAAAATTTAAGTATGTCTATGCCTTCTTTCCTTGCCCTATGGATTTTTCAATTATAGCTTTATTAATCTATCATCATTTCTAGACTGAAAATTGTTGTTTATCTTAAATCTTAAGTTAATACTACGTTACTTCATCGCTGCTAAAATAACTTTACGCCTTCAATCTTGGCTGACATTATCGAGATGTTAATTTGGAGTATCTTTAGTTCAACGTAAGAATCAAAATTAAAATTATCGATTAGGCAGCTTTAAGTACTTTCTCTAACTCTCCTCTCTGCTTAAAGCTGTTTTAAATCATAGCTTTTCGTCGTTCTAAGCCGAAATTGAGATCATCTCGATCTTAAAATTAATCCTTTCGCAACCAAAATTGTCTGTTTCTCGTAATCTTTAATGAAACACTGCACTGCTGCATTACATCAAGGATGGTAATCAATTTTCTATGTTTATCAAGCGTATTTAAATAGAATGTACTACCTTAACCATCCATCCTAATTTCATATTTATATTAAGCAAGCTTAGCAATTTTCCCGATCGATAGAGTGTCATCATCGCGGTCTAATTTTCTCGATAGCGACATGATTAACCATTTGTCTTATTATCCATACTAGTTATCTATATATTAACTTATTTTATCTTTAGCTTAAGAGTAAGAATTAGAATGTGCTACCATAGCCATCCATCCTATTTTTAAGTTTATTTTAAGCAAACTTGTCAAGTTACCCGATCGATAGAGTGTTATCATAGCAGTATAATTCTCGAAAGCGACATGATCAAGCATATTTCCTATAGTCTATACTAGTTATCTATATATTAGCCTATTTTATCTTTAGCTTAACAGTAAAATTGGAATGTACTATCTTAGTCATCAATCCCAGTTTCAAATTCATTTTAAGCCAATTTGACTAGTTACCCTCTCGAGGTACAACTCTTCTCGATAGCAACATGATCAGCCGTTTGTCGTATGATCTAGATGTTAATCTGTCCTATCTTTAGTTCAAGTTTTAGAATTGAAACTAAATTTACTTATTGAAGAGAGTATTAAAGAAAAAGAATAGATACCTGTCTACTACAAGTTGCAATCCATTTTAATTGTAGCAAGTATTTTTCTAAGTATAATTTAATGATGATGACTACAGTAGAACAACTTGAAAAGCTTATGGATAGTCCGTGGATGCATTGTATTCTCCTATCCCTTTCATTCTTCCAATTGAAATTAAAATTACAATTTTTCAAAAACATTTTAAGGATTAGCTATATAAAAAAAGAAATAAAAATAACATTGACAGCTATTGATCATCTATTGAAGATGATGATGACATGGAATATTTCGTATTTCTCTAGTGATTGTCTATTGTCATCGCATCTTTCAATATCATCAACTTCTATTTGAAATTAAATTCTTAGTCATTGATGTCATGTAACAGTGGCGATTCTGCTATCAATCTATTAACAGACTATATCAAAAGGCAAACATGATCTCTATTCTATCCTCTATTCTTATCATTCGAACGCTTCTTTTTTTCTGATAGCGGATAGACTTATTACCCTGACATGAATGCAATAATACTGGATAGAGTAGGTGATTGCCGCAAATTTCTTCTTGCTTTTATGATAATTTTATTCTTTCAATAAGAGTTGATCAACTCTATTTTACTCTTTAAACATATATTAAAATGATAATTGACTTTATTGTCCAAACTTTGAATTGTATTCCTATTCTTGACAAGTAGCTTTTTTCCCTATAGGGTTAATAGTATACAGCTGTTGAAATCACATGGTCCATGCGCATGCCGTTGGAAAAGACAGAGAAGCCATGAGTGGTAAAACTATTCAACGACGCTAACCAATAATTGCTAGCTATTAAGATTGAGTAATATCAACAACATCCAAACTATTAAGAGGGAGGAGGAGGAGGAGAAGCCGAAGACGAAGAAGAAGAGTTAGCGCCCTCCAAATTCGACTGATTAGAGCTATAGTATTCCTAAATTGGTTATATCCCTCTAGCTATAACGGAAAATTAATTGCCGTGAAGATTTGCACTGCAATCAATCCTTTATTTTCCACCTTACTTCTATATAAATTGGCAATCAGTAAAGTATAAAAAATTCTAGAGCTATTGGACTCATGGTCTTATCCCTCAAGGTAAGATATACTATCTATAGTTTTGTCGGCTAGGCTATACACAAATCCCTGATGATTGTCTATTCTACTTTCTCTCTCGATCTCGAGTATACACTCTCTTTCGAGGCGAGTACTATATATTTTGGTTGGTCTAGGAACAATTAGTTAAAAATTTAAATTACAAACCAACTTGTTCCTTCCACAATACTATAGCTCTACGACACTATCGCACAAAAATAGATCAGCCATGTTGGAATGAATCAATCTCCTCACCGACATAAACAAACTATGCTAGGAGAAGGAGCTAGAATTCTATCTAAAGTGAGCTTGTATCCATATCATGTTCATGTTAGATGCGATAAATGCGAGTACATAATTTTACTAGCCGATAATTAATGAACTCGAGCCTATGATTGCAAATATACTAAAATGTGGGTAAAATAGTACCTTGATCTTGAGAGATCTTATCCTAGTACATCAGCTACTTGATTAAGTTGGTAGTTAACCCAGGATGATGAATGTTTATTCCAAGAAAATGCTTTCTTCACCAAAATAAACTGACTCTGAAGTTATTCATGTCTGCTATCCAACTAGTTTATCGCTTTTTTGCTTTAGCTCTAACAAAGTAGCACCTTCATCTTTTTCTAATAACTACTTGATTGAGTGATTTGCTGACTTGACATGATGAATAATCCTTCGTTATTAACTTTAAAGTTAATCATGATTATTATTCAACTTCTTTATTGCTTTTTCTGCTTAAGCTCGGACTAAATAATACCTACATCACGAGAGATTTTATCCTTTTCTATTAACTACTCAAATGAGTGCTATACTGACTTGACATGATGAATATTCCTTCGTTGTTAATTTTGAAGTTGATCGTGATTATTATCCAACTTGTTTATTGCGTTTTCGCTTTAGCTCTGATAAAATAGCAGCTTCATCTCGAGAGATGTTATCCTATTTCTAGTACCTACGCTATTAACTAATTTACTGACTTTGAAGTTATTCGTGGCTATGATCATACTTGTTTGTTGCTTTAAGCTCAAGTCTGGATAAAATATCATCTTGATCTTAAGAAATTTTATTCTTTCTAATGCTACTTGATAAAGTGGTTTGCTTACTCAACACGATGACTATTCCATCGTTACAGCATTCACTTTGAAGTGATTTATTCCTAAATTCCAACTTATTTATAGCTTTTCCGCTCAAGCTCTGATAAAATAATGCTTTCATCTCCGGAGATTTTATTCTTTCTAGTGGCTACTCGGCTGAGTGGTTTACTAACTCGACATGATGAATATTTCTTTCCAAGGAAAGTTTTCATCGTTATTGACTCGCTTTGAAAACCTCCATAACACCTTGATTGAGAGAGGAGTTATCCAATTACAGCTGCTAGAGTACTTGAATGAGTAATTTATTTGACTCATAAATGAAAGTTATTCCTTCCCAAGGAAACTGTTTTTCCTTATGGGCTGACTTTAAAACCTAACTAGTGTTTTGATAGCCAGAGGTCCTATTCAATTATAGTAGCTTCTTGATCGAGTCGTTTATTAACTTACAACGAAGATTATACTTTTTTAAGGAAACTTTTCCATCGTTATAGATTGGCTTTTGAAGCCTAAATTGCCCATTGATAGTCAGAGGTCTTATTCGATTACAGCAACTTCTCAATCGAGTAGTTTACTGGCTCAATATAAAGAATATTCCTTTTTAAAGGGCTAAGGGAAATTTTTTCATATCTATAGACTAGCTTATGAAGCATAAATAGTACTTTGATAGCCAGAGGTCTTACTTCGGTTACAGTAGCTTTTCGAGGAGTAGTTTACTGGCCCAAAATAATGAATAATTCTATCTAATTAAGGATTTTTTATGGCTGTAAGCTGGCTTTTGAAACCTTTTAGGTCTATTATCCAACTTATTTTTGCTGTATCCATGTCATAATGACTTATTCATTACCATGAGAAGAGGTATAAGGGGAGAGAAAATACTACTCAGATTTCATCTTATAGCCATAAACGCTAATTTTCTATCGTTGTTAACCTTGGAAAATTCATTTAACTCTGACAACCTAGGCAAACATTTCTATCTGGATATTTTTTAGTCTATCCCTTCTATAGTATCCTCCACTACGATTACTATTCCATTTTCACCATGATGATAATAGTATCAAGAGAAAAGAGTATACAATTTGCTTGTTATATTACTAAAAGTAGACAATAATCTTGATGAATGCCTGGTAAATCAAGCTGTGAATTTAGCTACAATAAATAATTATAATTTTATATCCAAGTATAGAGAGAAGATGAAAGTTATTTTCTTATATCCAATTATGACATTTAACTGTTTTGATATTTTGATATCGATTTTTTTACTCTCTTCTCTCTGTCTAATCAATAATATAAATATGATACAAGCTCCAAATAAGTCTTAGATTAATTTATTTGGACTTTTTCCATGGTACGTCCTAATGTACCCGTTTTCAATTCGCTAGAAAACGAATCCTCTCAATCTGAGTGGATTGCAAGCTTACAGTATAGTTTGGCAGTAGATTCGTTGAACATGCTTATTTAGACAAGAATTAGTGGATAATCTGCCTTCATTATGTACTCTCTAATTAGATAGAAGTAGGCTTACGCTATATTTACTATTAGAAATGTCAATTCCAACACTTGTAAGGAAAGGCAAATTAGTTGCTAGGTATGCGTCTAAAAGGCTAAATTACCAGTAAAATGCCTTTGTTCCTTTTCTCATTACCTTCTTTTTTTACAATTATTACCTAATCTAGTAAGATTTTACTTTCTTTGGGAGGTTAGTCTTCATGTGTCTAGCAAAGACGTTGAAAAGGCGAAATCCTTATGCTTTCCCTATTTGAAGTGTATTTTATAAGTTTCTACCTACTATAGTCTCTCTATCGACATGATTTCGGTGAAGAAGAATTGCCATAATGTTCCAGAAATTGTATTAAAAAGCGTATTCAAATTGATTTTGAATAGCAAATTGACTGTTAGAATATAGTTTGTGTATAAATATATATATAATATCAGTCTAGTTTGCTTTTTGGATACCTTTGGCTTAAGTTGATCCATTTTAAAGTAATCATTTCATGTGGAATCTGCTATGTAGCGCTAATGGCGCTAGTCGACTAACTGTGCTACGGCCATTGCCCTATTATATATATGTTATTTGTAAAATGTCCACGCCATGAAATCCATCTTAATGTTCAATCGTTCGATAAAGAAATGATATCAAAAGTTTATTTTATGATTCATTGGGCCAGTTGAGAAGTTTAAATGGACTCTTCGTATCGTTTACGAGACAAAAATGCTTACATCAGGAAATTTATCCTAGCATGAATCATTAAGTGAAGGAATCATGTTCAAATCGATTTCGTTATTCATTTTTGGCCAATTCGGTGGTTAAGATAGATTGGTCGTATCGTGTA
Organism: Trichoplax adhaerens; assembly: GCF_000150275.1. Classification (NCBI taxonomy): domain Eukaryota; kingdom Metazoa; phylum Placozoa; class Uniplacotomia; order Trichoplacea; family Trichoplacidae; genus Trichoplax; species Trichoplax adhaerens. The sequence goes on along the minus strand of NW_002060955.1, from coordinate 675,506 downwards.
CGACATGATTCTGTAATATCTACATCAAGAAATTGATCATATCATATATCATGAAGAGAAGAAGTGATATCAAATCGATTCCGCAATTCATTTTTGCCAATTTAGCACCGTAGATCAGTTAGACGAATCGTATAGTGTACGTGTCTAAAATATCTCCCTCAAGAGACTTACCTTCGTATGAACTATGCCGGGAAGAAATGATGCTAAATTGATTTTGTAATATAATTTGGCCCATTCAGTAGTTCAGATGGCTGCTCGTATAGTGTATGATGTACTCTATATATGTTATATGTTTGTAAAATGTTTTCATCAGGAGATTGACTATATCATGAATTATAAAGGGAAGAAATGATGTAAAATCAATTGTAAAATTTCTTGGTTCATTAAGGCTAATTCAGTAGTGCAGATGGATGGCTCGTATAGTGCATGTTTCTAAAAGTATCTACGTCATGAGAATTGGCCTAAAAACGATTTATTCAGAGAAGAAACGATGATAAAATTGATTTCCCTATTCATTTTGGCCAATTTAGCAGTTAGGATAGACTGCTCATATAGCCAAGCTTTCTAAAATGCCTACGTTATGAAAATTTAGCCTAAAGAAGAATCATTAAGGGAAGAAATGATGTCAAAAATCGAGTTTGCAATACATTTCCTCTAATTCAGTAATTTAGATGGACAGCTCATATGCAGTAGTGGACAGGTTGCACGTTTGCAAAATGCCTACGTCTGGATATTGATCACATCGTGAATCATAAGGGAAGAAAAGGATATAAAATCAATTTCGTAGTTCATTTTAGCCAATTTAGTAGTTTAGATGGACAGTTCCTATACAGTAGTGGACATATTGTATGTTTGCAAAATGCCTACGTCAGAAGATTGATCATATCATGAATCATGAGGGAGGAAAGGTTTTGAAACCAATTTCGTAGTTTATTTTGACCAACTTAGTAGTTAAGATAGATAGCTCGTATACAGTAATGGATATATTGCAAGTTTTGCAAATTCCCTACTTCAGAAAATTAATCATATCATAAATCATGAAGGAAGAAAGGATGTAAAATCAATTTCGTGGTTTATTTTGGCCACTAAAGTAGCTCAGATGGACAGTTCGTATACAGTATTAGACATGTTGTATGCTTGTAAAATACCTACGTCAGAGGATTAATCATATGATGGCACATAAACTATTACCAACATCCCACTGTACCTTCAATGTCAAGGATATTTGAGTAATTCAGCCAACAGTGATGACTAATAATCAAGAAAATGATAGTCTGCGTAATCATAAAATTAAATGGATGAACAAAATAGAGGTCTGAATGGAAGAGAAATATAATTAATTGGTCATCATCAGCCTCGACTGGCTAATTTGATAGTGTGTTGCACTCAGCAGACTAATAGAATATCCCATGGTACGTTAATGTCAGGAATATTAAACTAATTCAACCAGTTGATGGAGCCAACAACTGTGACATTGTATTTGATATCATTAGTCAGTAAAGTCTATCATTAGAGATTATGCATTGAAGGGTTACCTGTATAATTAGAGAACAGTATAAGTGGTCGTCTAGAACAGCTAATTTAATGAGCAATGGTGTTAGTTTATCTATTTAAGTACCCTAACTATCTAACATTGAGCACCAATAATTATAATCAATGATACTCGACTATTTTAGCTAGCAGACAGGATTAAATTATCATCATCCTTGTCGTAGCATGATTAGGCAATCGAAATCATGATTCATGGATACATCTGGGTGATTCTATTTTCCACACCGTATCCATTTCTAAATTGGGTAAGGCAAAAGGATTTTAACTTTACCGATCGATTAGGCCATAGAATCTTCGATATCACTCCAATTCTATTCTCTAAACGTCCTTCAGTAAAATGCTTTCAATCTACAGGAAAATTACTTTTGCTGATTTGCTAGATACAGGAAGGACAAACATCATAAACATTTTAAGTATTTCACAATCGTGGTACATCACTTTCGCAACAGGGTATTAAGCTCATCTCGCTATACTATTAAGCTATCTAAGCTTAAAGTATATTCAAGGTCATAAACAACGACTATTCAACAGGGAATATCCGATCAATCAATTCATCAATCAATCAAGTCGTAGACTAATTTGCTTTATTTTATTGCATAACAAGAGTTCTAAAACGATCATGACTGAAAATCAAAATTCAAATCCTTGCTATATCACTCTATCATTCCTCCTTGACATCTCTCACCGACATGTTGACAAACTGTTAGTATTGAGAGCGCACCAAATCGTAATATAGCCATTTTCCATGTAAGATCGGCAAAATGATTTTCTATAATGAACTTTAGACTATATTTCAACTTGGAAAGGATGTAAAATGTAATAAACCTTTTCAATACGGACATATTCCTTCCTCTTTATTTCACAACCGATCATCGCCATTGATACTTCAATCTCTACTGACATTCTCGTAAAATACAGAACATCCTATTTTCTTTCTATTTTAGTTAAAGATCGAAAAAGCAACTGAATATTGACTTTATCCGTCTTTCTTGTTTTTGCCCATCTTTCGAATTTTAACTCAATAACAAAAGTCTTCAAAAATAGGAATAGAAAATATGATCTAAGCGGAACTATTTTTACCCCTTGGTACCTAATTATAGCCCATTTCGCAGATGACTGATCTATTTTAGTTTCTCGATACCTGGCCTACAGTCTATTTCAATCATGACATGAATGATATGTCTATCTAATTACATCAGGGCCTTTCTGTCCAAATTGAATCGAAAATAAATTATCTTAAAGAAACATTTTTGCCTCTTGATACTTGAAGGTAGCCGACTTCAACATCGCCTAGAATCGTATGTCGAGCCAATTACGCAAGTTTCTAAGTTAAATCTAAAATAAAATTATCTAACAAAACCATTTTCGCCTCTTGATACCTTGTAACTACCTACTCCTATGATACTAGGGATAATATGGCGATCAAGCCGAAATGTTCCATCTGAATTAAACCTAAAATAAATTATTCTAGGCGAATTTTTCTCGCCTCCAAGTGTCTAATACTACATCTGCACTTTTCGATGATTGTAGGGATAAAATATAGCGATTTAATTACGATTTTTCTATCTAAATTAAATCTACGATACATTATCCCTGAAAAACTTTCCGCTTGTTGATACCTTATGACTACCTACTATAATGATAGCTGAGATAATAGGATGATCTAGTTAAGATCTTCCCTTTAAATGAAATCGAAAATAAGTTATCCTGGCCAAACTCTTCTCGCATCCCCACGCCCAATAACTGCCCATTTCAATGATAGTAAGGAAAACATGGCGATCCAATTGAAATCTATTTATCTAAACTAAGCCTAAATTAAATTATATCAGTGGAACTTTTTATGCCGTTTAATACCTAATGAGATCTAATCTCAATAGTTTCTGAAAAAATATTCCTATTCAAATCTTTCTATCTAAATTAACCTAAAATACATAATCTCAGCCAAACTTTTCAATTTCCTCAATATCACATATCAGTTACACTTGGTTCTTTCCACCTTAATGACCAATAATTCGATATTAAATTTAAAACGCCAGGGACAAAAATCTTTAAGCTACCAATCTACAACTAAGAGTTAAAATGCATATGAATGAAGGAAACAGGAATCGAATTAATTAAATCACAAATTTTTCTGCATACTATTCTTAAACTGATTTTTATAAAAAGATGAAATTCACAAATCTGGAAATTTTCTCTTGATAATACTTTATGGCAAAAGCTATTCTAATTAAAAAATAAAATTTTAGAGATAGAGAAAATAGATAATATCTGCACTATTTATTTTACTAGTGACTGCTCTAATAACAGCAAGTTAAATCTCAGTTTTAGGCATACTTTACTGCAACTAATCTTTATGAGAATACAATTAGTTTTATACTTATTGGAACTTTTATTTCCATATTTCGTGGCATAAGTAATTCTAATTACGACATTACATTTAACATGGATTAAGAAAATACTGCAATACGCGCTCACTGTTCTATCGTAATAACAACAATGTTAGATTATATCATATACCATATTTATATTCATTTTTGTATTCATTCCATCATATACCATCTTAATACCATATCAATCAGTTAAATCTCAGCTGTTATCACTTGTAGAAGTGATAAATGGCATATTTTATAAGCTATAGAAAGCCTGATTGCCGAATTTTTTTTCTATATCTATATACGGCAAGATTAGTGCACAACTTAAGTACTCATGGTTCTCTTCTTATATCTCCATTTGCTACCATTTTCATTAAAGCTATAAACAACTCTTCCTATTATCTATAGTTCCTCATATATTTTACATTGCTCCAATATTCGTTGGAAGACAAAACTAGCTATCAATTTCACACTTGCATTTGAAGGACTTAAATTGATCGGAAATAAAAAAACTAATTTTATATTGGCAATACTAAAATTTAATTATCTCATTTTCTTTCAACTAATCTTTCCAATGAAACTTCTCGATCTTGGTCAATACCTCTTTAGCTTGTCCTTTTTGAATAATCTTTGTGGACTGAAAGAGGAAACTGTAAGTGTATCATCTCCATTTAATACTGAAATAGACAGTCTACTGTAATAAGGAAATGACTGACATAACATACTAATCGTTCTTCGCTAAGATAGCTTAAGCAGTTTTTATGATGACTAAATCTAATATCTTAAAGTTTTAAAAGTATCTAAATATCATTTATTAGATACACATATCCCTGGGCTAGTAAGATTTTGGCTATTCTTTCCTACTTTTCCCACATCTGTTAATTTAATCCATGGCATCCTCAGCATCATCATCTCAGCAGATCCAATGGGATAGCGCAAAAGGTAAGATATGCCGTAGTAGTTTGAGCTTACTCTGTGTAAAATATGCTTTAACCATCGATAAAATAAGCAGCTTAAATACTCTACTCACCAACAGCTTGATTCCAACTATAATATCATTGAAAGGTTTTAAATCTTCATTTAAAGAATTGAATTTAATTTTATGCATCCGCAATTTTATTTTATTGATTGCTTACTATCGTATCAAGATCACATATAAAATTACAATGATTTAGAGCTTTTAATCTAATGAATCTTCATCAGGTCTCAAGATTATGACTTATAGCAAGGCAAAATTATCCTTCACTTAAGTTTCATAATAGACTAGATATTAGATTACTTCATCCTGTCGATCCCTATCATGGGTATCCTTGCATTTAATTTCATTGATCGAAATAGAATTTCCTTCGTAAATAATTTTAAGATTCATTTTGCTAGATTGATCAAATCCGCCTTGATCACCTTAAAATTTAGTTTAAAATTTTAAGTTCCATTTTGCTAAGCAGATCAAGTCCGCCTCATTCGCTTTTAAATTTAGTTTCTTGATAGGTTAGAAATTATGATAACTTCATTCTATCGATCTCTATTGCATCTGCTTCTATCCACTTAAAATTTAGCTCATTAATTTTATAGTGATGGTAAATAGACTACTCCTTATTTCCTAATTCGATATAGATATCTTCTTATGAGAAAATTATACTCACATTTTGCAATGTTAATCAAATCTACCTTGGACTACTTTACAATTAGCATATGCACCGGGTCCCCATGTAGCAGTGGATGTGTTTGTATTTATTTCTAGACCGATGTAGAATTTCCCTTGTGAGCAATACGTAGCCTTATTTTGCAGTAGTAATTCAATCTGATAAGCATAGCTTCCAAATTAGTTCATTTATTCGATCGCTATAGTAGATATAGTTGAACTCACTCAATAAATCAATGTCAAATTTCCTTAGCAGAAATGCCTAGTTATACTGCTCAAACGTGAATCTTTTTAGAATGAATTTATTTTCTCGATTCCTTTGCAATATTCTGATACTTTATTCAAAAGATTGATGTACCAAAATGATCATTTAGAGCAATAACTTGCATCATTTTGCATTCTGATAAAATCTACCTACAATACTATTAAAATTGCTTCATTGACTTAATTTCTACCATGTAGTAGATATCCTAGCATCGGTTCAACAAACTGATATAGAATTTTCCTTGTAATGAATGCCTACAATCATTTTATTTTACTTATCAAATCAAGTTCGAAAGTCTTTAAAATATATCGGACTTAATTTTTTATGCAACTAGAATAAAACATCCTGGTATAATCCTACATGATATAAAGGATTTTCCTTTAAATAGATTTAAAACAACTTTAGAATAGTTCTACAATATCCAACGGCGCCCTAGTAATTGATGTTACAACGCAAAACATTTGAATAAGTTTGAATATATATAAAATTAACTCTGAAACTATCATTCACGTCCACACTCTACCATTTTTTAGCGCTTTCTCAAATTATCCTGATGAAAGCTTTTTATTGACTTGTGCAGACTCTTGAAAGCTTGTGTTTATTTTATCTACCTGCTTTTAAATAAAATTGAAAACAAAACAAGTCTTTAAAACCAATTAATTCCATGATTAAGACTGTCTAGACACTCGATCGTCCTTCCTACTGTCACTAATTAAAAGAAAACAATAAGCAAAACATTAAGGGAATTCCATCCGCTACAAATACAATCTAGATCCTAGACAAGACGAATAGTATCATACAAAAATGAATCAATAGCTAATTAGAATAAGTAAATTAAAATATTGACAGTTATTACTAACATAATTCAGGGGTATAAAAGTACAGTATTAAAATTAATTCAGAAACATGTATCGAATAGGCACCTAATGATGATATCTAGCTGTGTTGTAATACAATAAGCAGGCCAAAAAATAGAGGAGAATGTAATAATCCTCAATAGTACATCTAGTCGATAGCATAGTATGCTTTCTTCCTTGTTCAATCAAGAACGTTCAATAAATGGTAGTTATGAGACCAGGATATAATTTAATCCCGTTGATCCAAGTCAATAACGGGATAGTTTCGCTTTATATATAAAAATATAACTGTGCATCATATCCTTAGTCTATAATTTTATCTTAAATTATCGCGATATAACGTTTAAATTAATTTACGTCCACTTTGTAAATCAGTACTGGCCTTTATCATGATTAGCTTAATTGGACCAATATAATTTTTAACTTATAATCGATATTATTTTTTTAGATACAGTATTTTATTAATTCTTGTTAAAATGTTAAGGATCTTTGTGGCGATCGTTTTGTGCTGTATATGGAAGCAATATATGTGATCATATATCTTTCAGCTTTAATCATATCTTATTTATTAAGATTGAAGGTTCGATCTGAGTCTTGTTAAATATTTAAGGACCTTCATATTTATAGCTTATAATCATATAATATGGTATCCTGAAGCAATCTGTCCCTTTAGTTGACAACTGTATCTTAGTAATCATGGTATACCGCTTTTTCTTAATTTGAATTCTTATTGTTAATTAATACGGATCTTCTATGATCACAGTTTGTTGCCACATATATGTGTACCTTTCATTGATAATACTACCTGCTTTGCATCCTTTTTCTTGCAATAATGCAAACTCTCATCATGACTGTAGTTTATGATCATTTATTATAGTACTCAGTTTTGAAACAATTTATATCCATTAGTTAATAATCTTATCGTATATATTACTGTACAATATTCCTTCTAATTTATATCCTTCTTACTAAATTAATATCGATCTTTGTAATTAGTGATTATGGTTTATATTCATATTCTAGCTATCTTAGCATAGATTTCAAGCTAATTTAGATCTTTCTAATTAAAATAATGCAATGCTTTATCATGAGTGTAGCTTAAAATCGTATAGTATAATCAATTGGAGCATAATTCAAACGTACCGGTACCTTTTATATTCATATTCTATTTATCATGCTAGAAAGCTCAATCTAATATACATTCTTTTTGCTAAATGAATACGGACTTACATCATAATTACTACTTGCTGATAATCATATAGCAATATGCATATTTATACGGTATACTTAAGCTGGCCATTTCCTATTCATTACAGCTTGAAAGCTAGTGTGTGTAAGCTGCTTTCTGTTGATTAAAGCAGATATATACTAGAACTACAACATAATTACAAATCATACTACATTTTGGAGCTAGGCTTGTCTGATCTATCAATCTATGAGTATTTATGTCAGTTAAACACTTCTCAACAAATAAAACAAACCTTCATGGTGACCTCATTTACAACAATGCGATTAACCATAATTTACATGTTATAGAATATACTTGATATAATTTAGTTTCTTCTTGTTGAATAAAGTTGACTTAATAATAAATAGAATTTATGCTCATAGCAGTATAGCTGTGATGATCATCTACTCATAATAAATAAATGGACTTTATCATCATTTTACTCAGTTCAAGTTAGTCGCTGTAAAGGCCATCCAATAGATTCTCAATGATGATATGAGTATGTATAATATAGAATCACCATAAAGGATAGAATTAAATCGTAGTCAATCAGGATATTCCTAATTTATTGAAACAAGTTTGATAGCTGTTTATCGAAACTAGTAACGTCGTCACACACCGATTAAGCCGACATTTTTCTGAAACTATTATCAACGCTTGGAAGGAAAAGTTTAGTTTTGTATTGGACTTACGCCCATAATGCTAAAATCTAACACATCTATCACTTTTATTAATCAGCCCAATTCCTATTTATGTCAGCTGTAGAACTTCAAATTTCACCTTAGCTGATTTCACATTTACTTGTATACAAACTTTGTACGAAAATGATATAAATAATCTATAAGTTTATATTTCATATCATAGATGCACTTCCAACTAATTTGACTATCCAAAAGAAGGCCTGTCTACGATGGATTAACTCAATTCTTATCACCGTAAGTGAATCTGTAAACTTTTAACCTCATCACTGCTAATAATTTTCATTTTAAAGAATTTCTGGTAGGTTTAGATATCTTACTCATCATTGATTCACTAACAATATATTGCGTAACTAAAAATGGATCGGTTCCAAAATAATGTAATGAATTTGACTTTCGATAGATACCAAATCAGAAACCTATTAATGATTTCAATACTGAATTAAAAAGTGGAAATAAACTGATTGCTATCCTTCAGAAATTAAGCGGACAAACTTTGGTAAGTTTGACAAAACTTCTTACAGCTATACGTATGAGAAATAGTCATCAAGATTGATCATGCTGCATGTAAACAGCTAATTTGGGCCACTCTAGCCAATGTACAAATAATAAAATGAATAAGACCAAAGTCTAGTACACAAATGATGACCGCATAGTAGCAATAACTATGAAATTGGAATTTATCTAACTTCATTTTAAGTTTGGTTTAGATTCCCTTTTAATTCTTTCAGTATAAAGTAAAATTACAGCATAGCCGATATTACCTCAAATTAGTCTGGTCTTAATTTATAGTTTATCAGTTTTAATGCATATACAAGATTTATTAAAAATTGCGATACATTCAATACTGCCTCATTTATATCGACATTAGTGTATTCCTATCAATAAATATTTTCGATCTCGAAAACCTGATTTTATTTTCCTTTTCCTTCTAATTCAAATATACTAAGAGTTTAAACAATACTATCTCAAACTGATTAGTCCTAATTGCATCCATTCTGATGATTAGAAAAGTATTCGAGGTCGAAAGCGATTCGAACGCATACAAAATGTCAATGAAATTTTAAAATTTTGCAAGAATAATCAGGTAAGATTGAATAATCTGTTTTGAGTACCATTACAGACATAGCTTGCATATATCAATATAGAGGGATTAAGACTATGCCATTGATTTATTCTAATGGTAGGATTAAATTGATTGTTACTTTTCTAGATTAATACTCGAAGTATTAATAGTGATGCAATAGTTAATGGCGAAGAACGTAAAATTCTGCAATTGGTATGGAATATTGCTGAGCATTATCAGGTAAAAATTTTACTTAAAGATGGATTGTCCAAATTCATTTCTAGTGCTGTTATGTATATGATCATTTCATTCATTCCATATTCTATTTTACTCGATTATCAAATAATCATGCTAAATCGTTCCAATATGTAGCTACTAAAGATAGAGGATAAAATTAAAGAAGTACCAGACGCATCATCCAGCGTTAAGGGTAAAATTCTTTCGTGGTTCCAGCAAATTGCCCAAGAGTAAGCCAATTTAAATGAAGCTTATACAACATCAGTGAAATCTTTTAGAACCGCCTTACGATTTTAAAGTTCTTTTATGATTTTTTAATGCTTATATCGCTATTTTATGGTTAAGTAAAATCTCTTTATGACCAAATATAATCAAAGTTCAAATTTAAACTTGCAATTAAAATCATTTATTTTATCGTAATTAATTATCTAGTCAGAATCGTACAATATTAACGTATTGAATCGCTATTTTCAGGTACGAAAATCTGGATATAACTAATTTCGGTCAATGCTGGACTGATGGACATGCATTTTCAGCTATTATACACTTTTATAGGTTGGTTTAAGACATCTATAGTAATGTCATATATTTATGCCAAGATTCTAAATCTTCATTATTAGTATATCCTATCAATAAACACTAGAAGATTGTCTGCTATTAACTCTAGAAAATTATTAAACTATCTAATAGCTACTAAAGTCCACATTTTTTTACTATTACGCCTAGACCGGATCTATTGGACGTTCAATTTGTCATGTCGCAAAAAATACAAGATCGTTTCGAGTTAATTTTTGATCTAGCAAAAGAAAATTTTGGGATTGCTAAGCTATTAGAGGCTAATGGTATAGGCAAGCTTGCTGATACTAATATTAATCTGCAGTTGTTTCTCTTAAAAATTTCCTATTAAAAGTAAACTAAACAATGAAATCGAAATATTACTACAAGATGTTACTCTCTCATATAATCAGTTCTGCATACTTAACTAGGAAGTCAATGTTTTCGGCCTAAAAGTAACTTAGTCCTTTTATCTTAATCTTCGTTTTAGAAGCTGATTCACAAAAAATTGATGGAAAGGCCATGATATTGTATATCTTGGTATTTTTATCCAAATTGCCATCGTATAAAGTGAGTATCTATTTGATCCTGGAAAATAATTTTCTCCTACCTCTTAGACGAATATCATAAATCCAAGCCTAGTCAAATTTGTCCTACTAAAATCATCAGTAATGTTGATATATTTTCAAAGGATGACCTAGTAGATTGCCTTAGCAAATTAGATATAATTTCTATATGATTGTATACCTAAATGGCAACTAACTACTTCTCCTAGATATAATATATCGTGCATTTCAATATCCCATTTAACAAAATTAGTTTAATAGATGGATTATCTATGATCATTTCGAATAGGAACGAAAAGAAGAACTGGAATTAAAAAAGAAGCGTGAGAGTATTCGAGGTTGGAGTTGTAAAATTATTAAAAGTGATTTTTTTCTGGTAAAATTAGAGCCTAAAGTTTAGAACGATTGAGTGGGATAATATTTTGATCGACTGGTACTTAATGGCATGTTAATCCTATAGATCCAGATAGCGATTCGTCTGATGATGGCAATCAAGGAGAATCAGATGATGATATCGTCGAGGACAAAATTAATGTTCAAGAATATGAACAGAAACTACGTCATGTCTTGAATTGGCTATCAAATGCTGAAAAAACGCTAAATGGGATTGAAATGGGCAACGAATTAAAGACTACTATAACTCAATTTCATTCCTTTGAGGTATACTTAGGCACTAGACGAATCTGTTGGATAAGATACTGTAGAAAAGTAGTTAGTGATAATGAATGGCTTACATCTATGCAATATCCAATTTACTTTAACCAGCGAGAATATCGCTAATAATGTAGATATATGAAATACCTTAAGTACCTCAAAACATTGATACATAGATCATCTGATAATGATCGACGGCCAAGTTTTTAATTGGATTCTGTAGATTCAAAAAGTATCTTTTCCTAGCCAAAGAAGATTTTTTACCATAAGTATTTCATTATATTTGTAACTTAAAAGGAATGCACAAAGATGCCTATAGGCAGTTCAATCTATGCTTTTGGGAGATGTTGATTGATAATAAAATGACAATCATTTTATGTATTTTTAGCTGTAGTAAAGATTTAGTATTGCAAAAGAAATATATAATTTAAAAATTTCTAACATCGCTTCTATGTATGCAAGAAATCGGCTAACAAGTGATTCTTGCTCTACAGAAATTCATGATCGACATAACCAGTCGCCAAGCCAATATTGGCTTTCTATTACAGCAGGGCCAAGAGCTACTTTCTACCGAATTAGCACCTACTCTTTCAGATAAATTTGTTAGCTACATTTCGCAAATGTCTAAACGTTGGGAAGATTTACGGAAGCAATCGCAAGATGTTCAGCTATTGTAATTAATCAGCCTCTATATCAATTAATATCTATTGATGCTACTAAAATTTCATTTTGAGAGTTTATCAATTTAATATATCGTTTCTAGATTACATAAAACACTTAACACCCAGCAAATGGAACAAATTAAACAGTTTACCAAAAAATTGCAAGAATTACGTTCTTCAGTTCAGGAAGACACCAATAAGAACAATGATCCGGCAACCAATAGCAAATTATTGGAAGAATTTGAAGTAAGATTGAGTTATAAATAGTAAAGTTACTTTAACTAGGGCATTAAGCAACTCGTAGCGGAATACCTGATGTCTCCATACATTTAATACATTGCAGCTTCTAATTGATTATTTAGCTTAAAGATAGACTCTGCATACTGTCTTTTGGATTGTAGTAGCAATTTTGATTGATCGTTTAGATTGATGGTAGATATTGCATGCTATCTCTGTAGATCTAATAGAAGTCAATTTTAATTAATCATTTAGCGTAAAGGTGCACAATTGCAAGGAGAATTCAAGACCTTTATCGATACGCTTGTCCTAGTTGAAGAAGAGTCTGATGACAGCGGAAATGATTTAGAAGAGCATATAAACTCGTTAGAAAACGATCTTCAGGGTTACTTTGCTTTTATTCAAGAACGTAAACGGGAATCACAATCATCCCTGGATTTAGATAACGAAGCTGGACTTGCTCAAGATATTGAATCCATTAAGCAATGGCTTGAAAATAGCCATCAAAAATTAATCCAACAAGATGATCAAGCTATCCTTGATGACGCTGATTCTTTCAAGGCTCGGGCTGAAGGCGTTTTGGTGAGCAATACTGTCTATATTTCCCTTAACATGCGTAGAATGATATAATTCTAACGTCTTAAGAATGTAGAATCTTTTGTAAATTTTTATTCATTATGTATCTCTGAAGTTATTCTAATCTTGATATAATTTCTGTACAGTTATTCCAGACGCAAATTCATAAATGCCGCCAGCGTATAACTACGCTGAAGAAAGACTATCAAGAATTAAAGGCATCTGACAATCTTGCAGCTAAACGTGTTAAACCAGGCTTAGATCAACTTGTTCGACAATTCGACAGTCTCAAGATTAAAGCTGCTCGACAAAAAGCTATGATTGATAAAAGCCGCAATAGAATTGAATCATTCGATACTGAATATGAAGCATTTAATTTATGGGTAACAGGATTATTACCTAAAATTGAAGAATTTTATGCGGATATTGAGCCGCAAGAAGTATTGCAAGATACCGACGATAAAGAAAAGCAATTGCAGGTAGTTAATCGAGCCTATTAAGTAGTTAGAATTTGCTGATATAATATACGGACAATATTATAGTTCTAATAGCTCTTAATAGCTTAAATTTCTAAAATAGATCTCTAGCGGCTGTAGCAATTCAGATAGAATAATTATTAGCGATAATTTATACCATAGTTTAATATTTTGTAATAATTGTACCTTTGCAATTTCTATGGCATAGTCGTGGACGTAGGAGTATTTTACTTAAATTTTAAATGGAATGAGTCCATATTTTGTTACAATAATTTATCAGCCTGATTTATACGTATTATTGCTTGTGACCTATAGCAATATAGAAAAATATTTCTCGTCAATATTCTATACCGTAATTTAGTATTTTGAAATAATTATGTAACACTAATTTAGATTAGCTAGTCATAGATGCAGGATCACTTATATACATATACTGTAAGACTTATTATTCATATAGCAATTTAGAAAAATATTGACTATCTATATCTAATATTTTGTCACAATTGTACCAAAATTTATACAGAATATTCTTAGACGCAAAAAAATTTTGTCCAGATATTAGAACATAAGTTTGTTCATAGCTACCAAATATTTCCATCAGTATAATTTATTTATGCTATTGCAAGTGCCCTATAACCAAGTAGATGGAATGGTTCTCCTTGATAAATTATACCTTAACCTAGAACTTGGCAATAATTATACCATTGTAATTTATATATAACAGCCGTGGGCATAGAACCAATTTTTACTCAAAATAGAACCATAGTTTTCTTTTTTTTGCTAACAATTTATCATATAATTCATTATAGGAATATTCTAACGATGTAAAAGCGAACGAATCTCGCCGTTCTTCGCTTGAACGCCTATTAGCACAGTTGAAAGAGAATTTTGGCGAAGGTTTCCTTGATCACTTCCAGCAACGTCTAGATGAAATGAATGATGACTGGAAGAAAATGGTAGAATTATTAGAACATATCAAAGCTAAGATTGTTGCCAGCTTAATTATTCAGGTAAAGTACAGTACTAGAGTATAGCAAAGTGGCTTGTTTTATAAAATCACAACAACTGGCCTGGTTGTTTATCCTTTACTTTCAATTTTACGACCTATTATAGTATAAGATTGGCATAAAATGCCCTTCCTATCTTATCGAAGGATTTAATCGTTAAGTTAGGAGATGTTTATTGTAGATATGCACTTTTAATTATAGGATTTCCCGGTATCAATTTTGCTTCTAGACAATCCCCTATATCTAACTTGATTTAGCTTATTAATGGCTGCTATTTTGTACTACTGATGCACTATACACTGATGCTAAGAATATTTTAGCAACTGGAGTTTTGCAGAAGTAATTTAACCTAATAATACTACCTTGTCCATAACCAATACAGTTTACATAATCTCCCTCCCTTTGCTTGTGCAACTAACTGAAAAGATTAAATATTAACTCTCCCCTAACACTTTCCATAAATTCCCCTGATGGTATCACATCTATTTTCATCTACCATGCGTTAATACGATGTTATTTACTGTGTTGATCAACGTAAGCTAAACAATTTGCAATGCTATCTACTCCTATCATTCTATAATTGTAAAGTTGAATCACGGGACTCAGTCTATTGACTATAAATAAATTGTAGTCCATTCAGAGATTCCATAATCATTCATTTACATTTAGATCTACTTTATTCTTCACGACGTGTTATGTAATGCATAAAAGTAGATGGTGGAAATATTGAATTTATTGCATTTATCACGTTGATGATATTGATCAATGCTTATATCTCTACAAGCCAATGTTAGCCTATTGGTATGAATAGGAGCTAATTTCAATTTACATACTAGCATGTCCATAAAAGTCAATGGTGATTGATGTTAGTATTAGCAACTTGTAGTCCTAGCCAATATTGATGATCAAGTTCAAGCAAAGCCTATTAGGTTATATAGGCGTATAAGTTTATCACTCATGCTTTAATGCCGGATAGAATGAAATTATGTATAGCAATCGGTACATGCTTTTATTAATTGGAATGGATTTCAATTACATTCAATTTGTATTCTAATCAATCCAATAGCAGCAAGTCGTTGATGTTAGTATTAGCGACTAGTTTACCGTATTGATCAACGTAAGCTAAACAATTTGCAATATCATCTAGTCCTATCATCCTATAATTGCAAAGTTGAATCACGGGACTCAGCCTATTGACTATAAATAAATCGTATAAATTGTAGTCTACTAAGAGATTCCATAATCATTCATTCATATTTAGTTCTGCTTTATTCTTGGCGACGTGTTGTATAATGCATAAAAGTAGACGGTAGAAATATGAACGTATTGCAGTTACCTAGGTGCCTATATTGCTATTGCGCTATGTATTCGTTGGCTAGATTACATTTATGATATTGATCGATACTTGCATCCCTACATGCCGATGTACGCCTATTGGTATGGATTGGAATTAATTTCAATTTACATACTAGCATCTCCATAATAGTCGATGGTGATTGATGTTAGCATATATGGATGATCAAGTTTAAGGCCTATAACGATACCTAAGTATATAAATCGATCACTCATGAAATTAGGTATAGCAATCGGTACATGCATTTATTAGTTGGAATCGATTTCAACTACATTTAATTTACATTCTAGCAAATCAGTAACAGCAAGTTGTTGATGTTAATATGAGCGACTTGTGGACTTTTGGATATACAATCAAGACCATTGTAGTATAAGTACTCCTAATCAATATGTACTCGCCAACAGCAGTGAAGATCAGTGGTACTGTCCAACACCATTATTGACTTGAACGTAAATGGCAGATTGTAATATTCTCCAAAGGGTAAATTGTAGCTAGAATAGGCTATCCCTTATTTAAAACTGGGAGGAGATTATTCAACTGCCGCACCCAATAGTACCTGTCGATATCTAAACTATTGCAGGATAAATACCTGTAGTAGAGGTGCACAGCGGTCAAGATAGCTGCCATGACATCATTATTGACTTTGCCATGTATTAAGGATGAACATTTACTGGTAGGGAATATCTTTTAGTCAACTAAAGAGGCAGCGATGATGACTTAGCTAGATGTTGACTAGCCATAGGATAAATGACGTAGAATGACTCATTTCAATTAAGATGATTGATATCTTGACGTCATGGCCGCCATGATGGATGGTAATTCGGTTATGGAGATTTCCAAATTTCAGTTTTACTGTGCTTTAATTAGATTGCAACTTACCAGTGAATTTCAATGATGGATCAGTGCTATAAGCTTAAGGATTAAAGGATTATAACTCAACGAGCGAGAATTAGACCTAGGTGATTTTGCGATGTTGTTATATTAACCATAGCTCTATCTCCGGCCCCCCCCCCCCGTTTTAAGACCATATTGGCATTGAAGAGAAAAATCATGCACGGACATCCTTCAACCCGGACCAAAATCAATCATGTTTGCTCAGGGACTCTGATAGACTCTTATTAATTAATTAAACTGAAACTGATTATACATATATATGTCATGAGTCCCTTGGTCTGATCGACATAACCTCTTCAGACATCCACAGTAATAGAGGAGCAATCATCATGTTAATAACATTATTTTACTTTACTTCTGCTGCTTCTATGTTTATATTCAGTACTTTCTTTGTCGATACTCTTGACGAATGAATGGTTCGAGCTCAATCCAGATCGTTTTGCTTCCTCGCAAGAATGGATGCATCAGCAATTCTGTTTACCTTAATCATGCCTACTGAACTACTAGCGTGCACTTATAGATATTAGCATTGATAACTACTGTAGTTATCTATCTTATTCTACTTTTATCATGGCCACATGAATTTTGTATTCCATTTGTCGGCAATACAGTACATCCGCTAGAACGAATGCCATCCTTTAATCATGCCTGCTGTCTATCTCATCACGATAATCTTGAGAAATGTGCTGTAGCACAGCACTAATCATGATTGTAGTTTATGATCTTACTTTATGCTTGCTACTACGGTACGCCCATTTAGTAGCATTTGTCGATGCTGTTGACAAATGCAAGAGCTGAGCAGATTCTAGATGGCTTTTCGCCTGTGTAGACCTGTCAGCATGCATCCACCAGCGACCCCTTTTTCAATATGGCTTAAGAAGCTGTAGAATACCACTCTTGACTAGATATTTTAATTGATTTCCATTGTGTAATGTGTATGGTAGTGTCACTAGGAATATTCACGAAGATTGTTGTTCATTATCATGACAGACGCCATAGTGAGCATTATTTGCAAAAATCAACATCGCATCCATTCTCGATAACCCCTCACACGCCATCATCGATTGCAAATGCATGCAATGATACTGCTGTAGACGAGGTAATCATTTACAAATTTAAGGACAGTAACGTTGGTGGTCCCTATGCAATAGAATTTACTGTATTATCATGATCGACGCCATGATGAGCATTATTTGCAAAAATTAACATCGCATACATTCTCGACAACCCCTCACACGCCATCATCGATTGCAAATGCATGCAGTGATACCGCTGTGGACGAGGCCATCATTGATGAATTTAAGGACAGTAATGTTGGTGCTCCCTATGCAATAGTATTTATTATCGTGATTGACGCCATGATGAGCATTATTTGCAAAAATCAACATCGCATACTTTCTCAACAACCTGCAGACGCCATCATCGATAGCAAATGCATGCAGTGATACCGCTGTGGACGAGGTCATCATTTATAAATTTAAGGACAGTAACGTTGGTGCTCCCTATGCAATAATATTTATTATCATGGCTGACACCATGATGAGCAATTAAAGCAAAAATAAATATCTTCAAAGGGACATTATCCCATGCCATTGCCGAATGATGGAGGTGCAGTCCAAGTCCAGCTGTGCAATCTTGTTGAGATTGAGCTTGGATATAAATGTGATTGGTGGCTAGTATAGTGTATCATACGTTGATTTATTGCTATACTGTAGAGTTATCAAAGTGATCGTTTACGTTTTGCCACTGGCAAGGCCATGACGATGGACGTTGAGGCGTTAAGAGGGTAGTGTTTTAGTCATGACTACAGTTGGCAGTCTAGTTCAATGCTCGATGGGGACAAAATTTCCTTGTGCCAATATCGAGTTAATTTGTCCACTTGTTGACGACCCACGCTGCAGTTATGGAGGGAAAGTCCATTGCAAACTTGCCTTAAAATCAATATTTGCCTGTAAAATTGGATATTCAAGCAAGCTGATTGAATTTGTGGCTCTTGTAGCATCCTATTAATCTTGTCAATTCATCTACTTTAGGATTCAGAAGGAAAAATGAACGCTGTACGCCAGTGGATGGAAATGACCCAAAGCAATGTCCTCCATCCAAATGCTGATGTTAGTAGTTTGGAGACAACACTAGCCAAATTAGCGGATATCGAGGTAAGGAGAGTCAGTAATATCCATCCAGTGGTAGTATTATTCTCGATAGGCATTGATGAGTGGCATTTATTGACTAGACAGTCGTGATTTCATGCTACTGTCTACCTACTAATATAGTAACACAACCACAACGCTATCAGTCTATAGTAAGAAGGCCGTTTGAAAATCAATCTTGCATCTAGCTTTTACAATCCAATCGTCGACGTTGGTAAGATTTCTCGATATCGTGATCAGGATCCATTTGGAAGAGTATTACTACAGTCTTGTAGTAATTTCATTCCATTCTAGTAGTAATGCTAAATAACAGGAAAGAGCTTGTCGATGCATTAATCACAAGTTACGCTACTTAGCCCATAGCCAGTAACATCCCATGCCATGGTGTTTCTATGGTGATTCTTCACCTGTGACTATCCTCATTTTCAACATCTTGACCAACAACCGTAACTATTTCACGCTAAACATGGAAAAAAACAACTCTATCGACACTTTCTAGGGATCAACCTACTCCAGTAATGCAGATTAATTGTACAGGAGCTTGATGTACTGTAGCAACATGATTACCAGATGGCGTCAGGAAGAGTCATGCTAATTGGATTCCCAAAATGTGTCCATCGAGTCTGTAAACACTTTCTTACGATTAGGATACTTCCGTAGATTATAGGATAATCATGAGCGGAGTTTAGTATAGGTAATGGATGAAATGGATAGATCGGTCTCGTCCAACGGGGGCTTACAATAGAGAGATATAGTATATCGTGGAGAATAGTTATGCCAAATTCACTCCTCCACAATGTAGAAAAATCCAACTTGATCAACCTCTTTCTTTAGATTAAGACCCTCTAGTAGACTGGAACATGATTGTATGGCAACTTTGCGAGAAAGAATGAATACATGAAATAAGTTTTTTCCATCATTAACATGGAATAACTATAGCGATTGCAGTTAAGACGATAAGAAAGAAACAAGCCTGTCAGCACTCTCTTTCGATGAAGACACTGTGGTAGAGTGGATAATAATAATAATATGAAAGTTTGTTATAGCTATTTATGAAATGAATCCCTCATATTTGGTCACGACAAATATGCATTTTGATGTAAAGCTCTTGAAGTAAAGTCAGACAGTCAAGGATGCACTTATGCAAACGTTCTTCATAATACTAATATGAGTAATAGAGCATTAAATAGACTTGCATATACACGCTAGCTTGAAGAATAATAGCTTATGTAAATTTTCACTTCCTTAAGTTAACAAATTCAATATGCTCTCCTATTTCTATGGCATCTGTTGACCAGTTAGACCAGCTTCGATGCAACTTGCCCAATATCAAGATTATATAATCACCTTCAACTAGACATTACTTAAGCCTATAGTCTATACAGTAACTAAAAAAATAGACGATTGTCAATGATCCTGGCGATCCCATCATTATAGGGGTACAAACTGTAAATATAACTTGGTCTATTTATCTAGTAGAATGGCAAAACGATATTTGTAGATCAATGAATAGAGCGGAGAGTTGGTTGATAAATTCTTATGCTACAATCAAGACTTTGGCCGAACTTAATACAACTATCGACCGAGATCGTGACAAGCTTTTCCAATGGCTATACGCGTATATAAAAAACTTCTTTCGACCCTCTCATTAATATAATGAACTTTTGAGTCTTCTTGTATTACTTACTGGATACTACCACCTACCAAAAATCAATTTTATTTACTTAAGAAAATATATTCAAGAATAACATTACCATAAATGTAACATTAAATACTTACAGAAACATCTTCATTTACGACGGTAGTGAAGAGTTAACATTAAAGTAACGAAATAAAGATTACTCCATGATGGTAATGAATCTAAAGTACTTATAACTGTCCATAGAAAATCAATGATCTGAGCTAAAATGTCATTCTTATGATGTATAGCGTTATAAGAATTTTCTACCAGTACTTACCTATGATTCATAAGCCATATTTCCGATAATACAGCCTATGTTGCCAATTGTCCATCCTATTTGTCAACTTCATTTTAATGATTCTAATAGGCAGGCAAATAAGCAACGTGAGTAATTTATGAACTATAAAAGTGCTACTGATTTTTTTTTGACCTGCCTAATGAAGTAGAGCAAGAAGAAAGGTTTCTTCTTGCTCCTTAACCATATTTTAAATCCACACTACACGTGTGTAACTTAGGCTCACAAGATTTCAACTTACAATAAGGTCATTTATTCTCATACTAAAAAAATTAATTCAACATTGATATAAAGAAATAATGACTCCTCTCGATGCACCCTACAAATACTTAGATATGCTGTACATCGGCAGCAGCATTCCAGTGCAATTTTCCATAGGAGATTGGGGGTACTGTAGTATTAAACGTATCAAGTCGATCTTATGATTTAGAAATTGAATAACTTTATCATTTCAATTCAGTTCAGACAGATGGTCGGCCAACTTGGTAGTCTTAATTAGAAATGCGTTGAGTGAAAGTTTTCCCTTGCAAATGTTGTAATCCTAAATCTACAGTTTATGGCTGCCCTGATTTTATTGGATCACTATGTTCAGCAGCAAAGTAATGATTTGAGTTAACATGTTGCTATTTCAAAGTAACATTATGCTACATTTGCTTTTGGCACTTTCGGAGTTCTCGAAGCTGCAGGTAGAAATGTTCGTGTAACACTACAAGGAAAGATCATCCTATTCCAGGACTTTTATTAAATCGTCAATTCACAAATTCTAACTAATTCTAGACCTCTCATCCATGATCTTCAGTCAAAATATATTATTTTCACTAATTCTATTATCGTTCGCTCTGTAAGATAGCTGAAAGTAAGCATATCTATTAATTATAATGTACACTGTGAATTTCTCTAAATAACAGTCATTTCTGATTGGATCACTTTAGAATATTATAACAACAGAATTGAAATCCCAGTTAGAAGTAATGCAAACCGTAGGACATTCATTAAAAGATCTTGGCAGTGTCAACCATTTAGATCATACTGATATCGTAAATCAACAAGTCAATCATGTACGCGATGAACTATTAAGGTTGAAAGAACAACTAGTGCAAATGGAGAGTTTCCATAGATTCCTTGATAAAGAAAACAGCTGGATAGTAAATCTAAAGGAATTTACTACCAGAGCAACAGATCACATTGGCGGTAGTTATCGTATTGTAGGTCAGCATGTTCAGGTATGCATAGTATAATCACTTTGATCGTTATTTATAGCTAATATCATCATTAGCGTTTATTACTACAGATTATTAGCTTTTAACATGTTTTTTACCACGACGAAATCGTTTAGCTGTTAAAGGAATTACTAGAAGGTCATCCTTGTCGATGCTTTGATGATGTTGAAAAACATGCGAAAGATCTTGTAAAATCCCTCGACAATGATCACTACCTTAGTACAGTAAATCACAAGTTGAATAGTCTTCGAAGCCATTGGCAATTTGTTTATACAGAGAGTCAGACCGCCACATCCAATCTATCAGAAGTCCTCAAGCAGACTCAACTGATTGAGACTGAGTTAAACAAAATTTTTAAATGGTGCGATCAAATGGAAACAACCTATAAAACACCCATTACTAGTTCCGTTGAAAGGATGGAAGAGGTAGGAAAATTAAAAATTTCAACATAACATTCTTACGCGATACCCTGTTTACAATACTTCTGCATTTATATGGTAAAATATATTCATTCCTTAGACAAACGCCGAATTTCTCAAGTATGAAGGATTGGTTACTACATCACAAGAAATGATTTTAAAAGTATTAAAGCGATCACCGCAACAGAAAAAAAATAACTGCTATTTATCCAATCAACTGGATCAGTTGAAACAACGCTGGCAAAAAATTACAGCAGGTCACCAGGATTATCACAAAGCTTCCGATTTTTTTCTAAAGATTTCCACCTTGGATTCATTTCTCAAATCGACAAAGAGTACACTGGATTCAATTAAGTTAACTAGCGCTGATACTGATTGTATTACATCTTATTTGGAACGTTGTCGTGTAAGTAAACGAACTTTATGCATTTTTCCTCAATGTAGCAAAACATATAATTGCTAGATAAGCGCCACTATCATTGATACTCTAATTTTTTTCATCATTATATACCACATCTATAGGTATTAAAATCAGGCCTAGCCGACATAGAAACCGATATTCAGCAAACACTTCTTATTGGAAGCCCTTCTAAAATTGCTGCTAAAGAAAAATTAAATGTTGCTGATGTTGAAGTACAGGTCAACAAATTAAAGAGCTATTGGCAATCATTAAATAGCAAAATTGACAACAAAATTAAATTTTTCGAGACCGCGTTCACGATAGCCGATTTATGCTCTAAAGAAAGTGATGAATTGCATAGTTGGCTTAGTGAAACTGATAAACAACTTAATGAAAGAAAAGATTATGCCCAAAGACTAGATCAATCCGAAGAAGATTTGGAATGGAGTAAGGTAATGCAACAACTTTGTCAGGATAGTAAGTTCATCTCTTAAAGAACTCCTAGTAGTACAGTGGAAATTGGTAATCATGCTAATGATGGAGTTTCGTAAAAATTTTAATAATGTAGGTCATCCAATTGAATTAAATATTATTTCAGTCTTTGTGATTGTCTCGCGATTTCTTTTTTAGGCAATACAACATCAAATCATTAAATGGCAAATTAGATTTAACGAGTTTGATCAGAAAAGTAGCGTATTAGCCAATATGGCTGAAGCAGAGAGTTTGGATTCCTTACGAACTCATATTCAAACCTTTAAGAAGCAGATTTCAGATATTAACGATAAATGCGTCGGAATGCGAGTTTACCTGCAGGAGTACGTTCAGTTTATGAAGGAATCAAAGAAGGAGCGTAAAAATCTTAGCGACGAAATAGAAAAGCTTCTTAGCCAACTTACTTATGATATTGCCGAAAATAAATTGCTTGTAAGTATATTAATCAGTAGAACTATGTTTTGATGCAATATTCTTGTAGCTTGTGAGCCTTTTTGAATGATACCTTCGATCTTCATAGAGGTTAATAAATTTTTACATACATGAACAGGATATTCTTGATGAGTATCAAAATCTTCAACGTGTTGTCGATGATCTTGGCGAGAAGACGTTACTATTTGTCCAAAGGAAAGGTGTTAATAAAGTCCTTGAAGAAGACATGGCTATAACTGATCTGTTGTGGCAATCACTAACAGATAAATTATTCCTTGTTGAGAAGAAGAAGCAATTAAGTTCAAATATCGATCAAATTGAAGATGATATCACCACCGTTAATGCTCTATTGTCTTTCAAGACATTAAACAGGCAGTACCTCCAAGATATATCCAAAGTTGATTATAACGTCAAGGTAATAGTATGTATCATGATTCAATAAGTTACTATCGTTGAATGGCATTATATGATTAACATACTGCAAGTAGTGCCCAATAATTGTATAATGAAATAATTCGAGTTGATTTGACCATTATTTTCTTTTCTGATTATAGAATACTAAGCAGTTGTTAGAAAGTGTGCCCACCAAATTTGCTGATCTGAAAGCTAGCATTGACGAGGCTGACAAAAAATCTCGGGATGATGCCGTCAAAGAGGAAATGGCTAGATTAAATATGTTGCAAGATAAATGGGATACGTTAGACGTACAAAATCGATTTGCAAAATTTGCTAAAATTATTGAACTCTATCGAAAAGTGCGCGGCGATCTTAGTTTCTTTACTGATTGGCTGAGCAAAGCTGAAGTAGCCATTAGCATTGCACGCACCGTGAATGATTCTACTCGTGCAAAGGTAGGCTATAAAGTGTTGAAAGTAGCCTACATGTTGATATACGGATAAATATTAAACTTGGAAGTATATTTGTTCGCTTACTGTATAGACTGTAATTAATAGAAGTATTAAAGTATACACCTATGCCATGAGTTTGTGCACGTTTATTCTTATGCATTCGTTATTTAGGAAATTGAAAAACAAATTCCAGAATACAAGATAAAATTTGCTACTTTGTGTCAAGAAATTGCTGAAATTTACGAAAGTGCTGCCGCTTCGATGTATAGCGGAGAAATTACATCAATAATTAAGCAATTTAAATCTGTTTTGCGCTACTTTCGTCCGGAAGAATTCGATGAAGCTGTTGAAACATCTATCAGTGACCTCCAAATGATTATGGAAGTATCCCTTGCAGGTAAGCCAGGGCAAAAATGATCGTTCATGTGTACCAGACATACAATAGTCAGGCATCTCTATTTCTTGCCACTTGTTAAGAAAATTAGAATCCCTCCATCGTGGTATAAATCCATAATATAGTATCCTACATACTATACTGTACTGCAGATATGGAATATCGTTCTCATTGACTAAAACATCACTTTTTGCTCTACTAATATATTGTGCAAGTTTACCCATGGATACCAAAACCATTTTTCTCGTTATCAACAACAGTCAGACATATATACAATTCTTCTTCAAGATATTAGAAATGAAGATCATCTTCTTAGTAACTTAAGTGCATAGCCTACTCTTTGTAAATACGTAGGAATATGGGAAAGTTCTCTTTTCTTGCTAAGCCAAAACATCTTTGTTGTTGCTACTGATTATAATTATGCACTGTTATTGGGTTGTTGTTAGAGAAGATTTCATGATTGTTCATTGTCATCACATTTATAAACTACTACTGCCTATCAAGCTATTACGCTACCCGATTGGATCACCTCTACTGCCATCACTATATTACTTTTGGGCCGTACATTTAGTTATTTATTTATCGATTTATTTATTTATCTATTTATTTATTTTTATTGATGTGTAAAGATGTACTACGACTGGATTGCATAGCATTTCTAAATCCAGCACTCCATCGGTTAAGTTTCTATGTTCATGACAGGACGATTGCTGTAAATTCATGGAATTATTTTTCTAAACCCGTACTACGCCAACACATTGTTTAAACTCGCTCATTTTACTACTTACATATGCTGGACAGTTGCATATCTCAGCTAGTGCATAGGACTGAAATAGCGATTTAACCCAATTTACCTAATGACAGTAAGGTGTGAAGATACGAATATCAACAGCAATGAATGATGGAAAGGTTTAAATTTGATCCTATTGAGCATTGCAGTCATGATCCTCTTTTCACTTCTGTAGTAATACGCTTATAATTTGATAGGGGAAAATCTACAAGGGCTATATTCAATCCTCTGTAGTATATCTCATCATCCAATTTATGCCTGGTGTAAAGAAGATGATTTTTGATTCACCTTCTTCATTTCGTAGTTTCCTCCTGTAATACACTTTATCCTCAACAACAAGGGTTTATAATCGATCTCTACTTAGAGTATACTTACTAACCATTACAGTGCAGTACACAAGCCATTTTGATTGGGGATTCTTCATCAGACATGTTACGTGATTATCTTTGTATAATTTTATCCTCCATCTATGTACGCTCTATATGATGATGATGATAGAATGTACTGCCATATTAAAATATAGACCAAAATATATCGATGATTAGCATTATCCACTACAATGCATCAAGGGTAAGAGAAGGAGAGTGATTACGTTTTAGACTGTTCCATCGCGCAATAAAAGCAAGTTAGCACACTATAGCTAGATTTCACCTTACCGTGGGAAGTACAAAGTGCTAAATTATGCACGAAAATTGCAGATGTGTTGATAAACATCTTGATTTTTTTTATTAATTGCGCGTTACGAATACTAATCGAGGATCTCATGGTAAGATCATCGAAGCATCGAGTCCCGATCGTGAATTCAAATCTGTTAGGTAGATTGGGTAGGTAAAAATTGAAGCTGAAAGTTCCGATTTTGAATATTAGAATTTAGATACGGCCAGATGACATTCAACGACGAGTATTTTCTAGCTTTAGTTATTAGCTACTGGTCTTATTAGGCCATAATTCTACAGTTGGTGCATTGAATCTGCAACGACGAAAGCTTATAATCCTAACAACAAGCTTAAAAAGTAGCCATGTTCGATTTTGTACTTAGGAATTAAATTAATTGATCATGACAAATTGAATAGAGACAGTCGGTTAAATACCTATGTGTGCATTCCGCCTCGAGGGGATTACATATTGAGACGATCAATGGTACTGACGATTGGAGAGTAGAAAGTAGCAAATCCAAGGGATAAGGCAATAAGTTAAAGGTATTATTGATGAATGGGGTAGTTGGCTTTACAGAGATAAAATAAATAGATGGATACGGATTCATTTTACGATAGAATACTCAGGGAGTACTTAGGCCTCGGGGCATTGCATTTGAACGGAATTCGATCCAGGCGTTTTTTAACTGCAGGTGTAAAATAGTGCAGAGATGTTACAACTCCATGCTTGTCCATTTCGTCGTCTAGAAGCAGATTCAATTTCTAAAATTAACGTGGTGGAATACTTTATGCAGTAGAATAACCGCCTTCAATCGTGACAGTCAATATTTCTTTTAAAGGTAAACTTGCTTATTCCCTTATTTATTACCTATGCTCCGATTGGCCGAGAAAAAATTTAATCTATTCCATTTGCTGTTTACTCTTTCATATCGTGATGAAGGGATCCCTGTTCTACTAATCAATCCAAATTATGTTTTTAGCGTAATGGCAGAGACTGCAAAAGAGTGCCCATACTTTAATTTCGTCCTTGTACGATGTAGTTGTAGAGTAACATATCGCGATTGACTGAGCATATTTTAGCCATTATGAAAGGTCTCCAAATGAAAGCCAAGATATATGGTACTGAACTACAATCAGATTTATTAATTCATTTATTAATTATTAGACTGTATGGAAGAATTATTAGTAGTCAATTTACAAGGCTAAACCACATTATCATATTAGCTGGATGTCATATCTTTTATTCTAGTCAATGCCATTCCCACAGCATGGATTCCACAGCTATGCTTGCATATAGATGATAATTGCATTGGGAAAGCATATGGTCTCGCTATGACCAACGCAAACACTATAATTAGTCCAGTATACTGTCATCGTATCTTAGTTGCTACTAATTCAACTTCCTGGAAGAGTAAATGCTTACATCTTTTCCATTTCATCAGGTAACTTTTCTCCAGCTCTTGATCACCCTATTGCTGTTTATCCAACTTGATGTTCCCTCTGTAACAGTACAATCATACTATCTAGTAAAAATTAATGTTCAGGATGATTACAATTATGTTATCATTGATATTTCCAATTGCCAATAATCATTCGTTACCAAGAATAAGATAAAAGAAGATAACAGTTGAAAAAATGTTGAAAATTTTATGTTCGAAGCCTTTTATCATGTATTTATGCATTATTCTACAAGTTCGTAGAAAGATAAGATTCATTCTTAATGTCTTGATAATAATAGCGATTACATTAATTAATTAATCAATCGCAGCATTACTATTGCGTTTACCCTCTTCAAGTATCGTTGTGCTATTGAGATTGACAGCATTGACGGATTATATATTATTCTTCATCGTCCTTTCCATCATGGCAAGACTTTTAACCTTTTTTGACTTATTTCGAAATCTCGGAATCATCGGTGACTATCCTATGCATATACTGTACTGTAAAATTAAGACCTAATAAAATATTTAATTCATAGCTTTTAAACTGGTAGTGTAGTCATTTCTAGGAATTAAATTAAGGTTAACGAGATATAAGATCGTTCTTGGACGAAAATTAAGAGTATATTATTGATGAGAAGTAACAAGTGCAAGTGCATAGTAATTGCACCTCTTATTTTTTCATCGTAGAAAATTAGTTGTATGGATTTTTAAAAAAGATTTTCATCATTATAGAGGACAGTCATTTATCATTATCTCCGAATGATTTGGAAAATAGTGTGTATAAAATTAACACATTGAAATACTCAATACTGTACGCGTAAGGATAGACTGGCACTCGAAGAATTAAAAAATGGCCTATTTCTGCCTACTGATTTATGTTTAATCATATCATTCTATTACACCATTAGACGAATAATATTTGATATATTTAAGATAGCCGCTTTACATTGCCAAGTCGTTGTGAATAGAAATGATTTAGTAAGAATTTCAAGTACCATCGACGTTGTTCCGACAGCTATTTTTTCTCTGATCATTTGCCTCAATTTATTAACCTGCTCTATGGCATTATAATATGGCAGTGGTGAAATGTTTAATTATACACGTATGAATAGGCTGTCATTTATTATAAGTCTATTTCCATGATGCTGACATACGTATTGCTATAGCAACAAGGAAAAAAGCTACCATTCTTACTGGAAGCTTGACAGTTAACTGAAGAATAATTTAATTTTGACATTTCTACGTACTCCTGAGCTATTCATTTCAATGTTGGATTACTTTTGAAGGCTGGCAAATTGCATCTTCCTGCTGTCTTGCAATATATATGATAGATACTGTACATAACACTCTAAAGTAGACATTGTAGACACTTTTCCTTTCATTATGACAATAGATCATCTCACTTAGATACTCGTGATGTTTCACTTAGGATGCATTTACGTGTATTAATCGGTCAGATCGATAAAGTAATGTATCCATATTTTAATCATAAAACATTATATGCAGTGAGTACCTCCATGACTTGCATCCTGAAACTGTAATCCAGTAATAATAACTGTGTAATGAAGAATAGGATATACTATAATGCTCATATTCATGAATATTAATAATGCTTTGCTTTTAAATAATCAGAATCGATTGTAGAGCAAGCTAGTGTTCGTCGATCGCTTCATGAAACAGAAGATAGCGTTATGATTAAAGACGAGACTCTAACGTTGGAGAAATTATCTCAAAAAATCAAAGAACTTACTGGTAGAATATCACAAGCTGAATCATTATGTGCAGAAGTTCTTCGTTTCCCTCGTTTTGTTGAGATTGTTAAACAAGATATCAAACTTCAGGTATTTAACAGTTACAATTAATTCCATTGAAGACCTTAAATCTTCAATAAAAAGTATCCATCTACCTTTGATTCCTTATTAACAGTTATATACTGGACATGCTTGCAATTAAAATCATTTTGTCAATGCTATTATGTATTGGTATATTTTAGAATGTAGGATCACTATTACAGGAGATTGGTACAGAATTACAAGAATTAGTTGAACCTAGTACCGAGGAATATCCATTGTGGGATATTCAAGATGTCGATGATGCTAAAGATGCTTATGAAGCAATGCTGCATAGTTACGAAATTATTAATGCTGAGTACGAAACACATCGTTATAGATTGAATAAAGATTTAAATATTTGGAATCAACTTCATGATGATGTTGAACACACAAATTTATGGCTTGGTTACGCTGAAAAAATGATTGAATCATTTACTGAAAATGATGAGGATAAAAATACCATTTTGGAGGTACGAACTACAATAAATCATGCTAACACTCCCACTTGTTAAGACTTTATTCATTAATGAAAATTACCTTATACGCTTAACCGATTGTATATTCTTGAATCCAATAGACACTAGAAGATGGCTTAAACACCAGATCTAGCGTTGTTGATAGAATCAACATCAGTGGTGGAGAAATTGCCAATAATTTAATACTGACGAAGGACAAATCACTAAAAGATGAACTCGTTAAAATGAATAGCCGATGGAATGATGTCAAAAATTTTCTAACCGATGAGAGCCTACCGTTAGTCTTGTATTTTATTCTATTTGTGCAATTTACAATCTTGTCTTAACCCTATCCATACAATTTATATTAGTTATCGTAACCATTGACATTATTATTTACGTTACAGACATGATACAAACTCTGATCTATCGGGAACGTTACAAAGTCAAATCGTTGAAATGATGATGTGGCTATCAGAAATTGATATCTGTATTCGTAATGAGGGAGCTTGGTCAAATAATTTAGTTGATTTAGAAGAGCTGCTACACAAGTATTGGGTGAGTTACGGAAGTTGTACTATTCTGATATGATATAATTGTTAATACGTTAAAATATTTTACCGAATGGCTTTGTTGTTATTTTATGTCATGATATCATTTGTACCTTATACCAGGATATCGAGTCTAATTTAGATCAACGTCAAGAGAAAATCAGAGTTATTAATGAAGGTGCTCAAGAAATTATTATGAACGAGGCAACATCGGATAATGAATTGCAAGTTCTAGAAGAACAACTAAATGCTTTAAATCCTTTATGGAAAAAAGTTAGCTCTGAAATTCCACGACAGCGTGGCCTACTAGAAGAAAAGGTGGAAAGTTGGCGCCGTTTCGTAATCGAATTAGATGATATTTACGACTGGGTTTTAGCAACAAAAGATTATCTCCTCGATATAGGCAGCAGTGAGACAAATAAATTGTCTAAAGAAGATGTTGAGGTTGATAATTTAAACTACTACCAATATCTTTCAACACCTCTATTACAATATTAACTTAAAACTATGTACAGTATATAAACTTCCATATAGTTATTGATTTTCTACATGCAAATAAAACTTGTTCTTCTTTGTGTAGCTATTATCAAAATCAATTGCTGAACGTCAAGATCGCATTGAATCAATAATTGAGAAAGGTAATGAATTAAAGGATGAAGATGGCGATTTTATAAATGAATTAAGTAATAAAATTAAAGACATACACAATGGCTGGCTTATAATCCTATCCTTATCGACGTCTGTAAAAGAACTTCATACGGTAATTTACTTGGATTCAAATTGTATTTCTGTATGTGTGTGAACGTACCTATTGCGAACTTTAATCACGTACAGATCGATCCTCTTAGACTCTAAACCCAATAAATTAATATCTAAAAGTTACGTTTTACAGTACATTAATAGCATAATCGAATATTACTATCTCGATTGAAATAGATTTCAGTAAATGAAAAATTAAGTTCATCAGCTAATCAACAACAGAAGTCGAAATGGCCTGAATTTGACAGGACAAGATTTATAATAAAGACTGACTTAGAAAATATAGTACGAAAAGTTGATTTACCATCTGTCGCTTTCTATGATATTGATGGCGCTGAAAATCAATTAAATGAAGTTCAGGTGACTTATAATTATAATCAATATTAAGTAATTATCGAGTCCCTCTTATCTTCATTCGTTTTATATTTTTACTTATATATAAATTTTATCATCCTTGCATCTTACTCAAATATCTGATTCCCAAATCAAATTAATGACTTTAGGACTATGAAAATAAGCTACGATCATATACGTTGAAAGTTCATAATGTTGTCTCTACTGGCGAAGAGTTGCAAAGAAAAGAAACTTATAAAGCGAATATTGATATCTTAAAGGAGGCGATAGAGCAACTAAATAATTTATGGACAAATACGAATAAAGCAGTTAAGGATAAAATAGAGTACCTGGATTCATTACTATCACAATGGAAGCCGTACCAAATCAATCGTGGGAAATGCTTGGAAATGCTGTTTGGGTTGGAAAAACGTATTGATGAGCATGAAGGGACAGATATACCTGATGATTTGGATGAAATCACTGCCATGCTGACTAGGCATTACGTATGTTGAACAAAAATAATTTCTATGCTAGTAGGATCAGTTTTGTCAACTTATGATCTTAACTACGAACTTACGACAATGGCATTAATATTTTTCTGGTAATTTTTACGTATTAGGAATTTTCCCATGAAATTAAATCGGAAGAAAGCCAAGTTACTGATATTATTGAAGAAGGAAATAATCTTGTGAAAGAAAATCAAACGGAAGACACGATCTTGCTCGAGCATAGCGTAGGAGCAATTGAAGAGAAATGGATTTTGATTAAGGACAGGTTAGTATACTGCTATCACTAATGATAAAATTGTCATTTCAAATTTGTTGGAAGGAAACATTCATAAATTTTGGGCTGCGTTTATTTAATCGTAGATTAAAAGCACGAGAAATGAGACTATTGGATGCTATAGATTGCTTTAGCAATTTTAATTCCCATTTGGAAAATGCCCTAATTTGGTTAGTTGGGATCGATAATACGCTGAATAAATTTCATTCTTCCGTAAAAACAAGTAGCCGCGATCCAATTATGATCAAATATCAAGAAGAAAACTACCAAGTAAATATCAGAACTAATTGCTAGTTTATTATACAGAATTTGTTAAATCTTTTATTTACTGATCTTAAAAATAAAAAGTATTCAAGATTATGTAATTAAATTTTTATCGTAGAACCTTCGTAAAGAAATACAGGATCACGAATCAATTATGTCGCAAATAATTAAGGCAGGAAATCGGGTTAATCCTGATCTAAATGAGGATGAGGAAAAGGTTTTGAAAGATAAAATTGTCAAATTACAAGATGATTGGGCACGATTACAGGAGGATATTATCGACATTGGTGTGATTATAGAAGAACATTGCAGACAATGGAATGAGCTACAAAGTAATTTACGCAAGTTAAACGAATGGTTATTACAAGTTAATGATGAATTAGCTGCGGAAGAACCTCTGAAAGGAGATCTGCATGCTTTGCAACAACAAAATGAGAATTTACTGGTTTGTGTAACTTTATTATATTTTCTCTTTTTCTTCTCTATTGTAACCACTCATACGTTTTTATTGCCTGCAAATGTAGGATATTAGGTCTCGACTGGCAACACATCAGCCTCTTGTCGAAGAAACGCTTGAAAGTGGTAGTTTATATGCAAAGAGTCAGGATGATAGAACTCAAGAAGATCAGTATGGTGATATTGATCAACAACCTATGGTTGAATTGAAGGGATTACTAGCATTACTAGGTGATAGATGGAATAGTGTTTCGAAACGTGCGGACGATTGGCAGACTTTATTGGATAAAACTATCCTTGTACGTAAAGATGGTCTTATATTTTTGTGATGTATTGTAATACGATCTATATAAGCGTGCAATGTTGGTTGCCGTATATTAGTAAGTAAATATTACCTAAATACGTTTTGATATTGGCTTCAATTTGTATCTGAAATTAGGAATTTAATGAGCTAACGTCATTGATGAGAGAAGCTGTTTCACAACTTCTTTCGTGTGAGAAAAAAAGATTATCATGGGTCAGCCCTCGTGATATCAATTCTGAAAATCTAAGTTCTCAACTTCAAGATCTCAAGGTTAGTTGATATCTGCATAACCAACTTGCAGATATAAAATATTCGAAATCTTATTGGTTATCCTGCGTCACTGTAATCGTGTATTTGCTTAAGTTTAATCTTCACCTCTACTTAAATGATAACAGTCATTCAGGGAATCAATTCAAAAAAATCGTCCTAATATCGAAAATATCAAACGGTTATATTTCTCGATTGGCAAAAAAGGAATTACCTTGAACAGAGTTATTATTGATCAGTATTCTGATATCAATCGTCGCTGGGCCGATTTAACCCGAAGTGAGCAAATACGGATTGATGAACTCAAAGAATTCCGAGATACAACGACTGAAGTATCTCATCATCAATCGGAAGTTACCTCCAGTGGTTAGTTCATAACACGAGATATGATTGAATATTATCTGTTATACTTTAATGCTGGTAGCT
This sequence comes from Trichoplax adhaerens, assembly GCF_000150275.1. NCBI lineage: Eukaryota > Metazoa > Placozoa > Uniplacotomia > Trichoplacea > Trichoplacidae > Trichoplax > Trichoplax adhaerens. The sequence continues at coordinate 640,957 of NW_002060955.1, read as the reverse complement.
ACTAGGATCAAAGATCAAATATATATACGAAACATTTGCATGCTTATAGATTTATTAGAGCCACCATGGGAAAAATCATTAACCGTTAATAATGTACCGTACTATGTTAAGTAAGTATGAAAATTATATTACTCGTAACATGGATTATACTAAATTTTAAGTAAAAATAAATTACTACTGACCTTAACTTATGTTTACTGTAATTTTTTAGTCATGAAAAGAAAGTCACACAATGGGACCACCCGCAAATGACTGAAATTTATGATTTACTTGGTAAAGTCTTCTATCAGTGTAAAATAATTATACTTGAAATCTTACTAATGAAAGTTGCTAACTCTGTATTTTATTCAGTCAACAACAATTTCATTAAGTATGCCGCTTATCGTACCGCTATGAAACTAAGGAAATTACAAAAATGCTTATTTTGTAAGCACCAAATAAATTTGAATATGTCTTTTGTTTATATTTATATTAATAATCGGTATCGAAGGCCTTGTATTTCGGCCTATAGTATTTCTTGTGCAAGATATATATGAAGAGTCGGGCATTTTAATATTTTACGCCCCTTTTCTTTTCAGTAAATTTCATCGAGCTAAATTCTTTAAAGACTGCCTTCCAAGATTCTGGCCTCCGATTTAAGAATGATGCCTACATTGACATTAACGATATTTATAAGTTGTTGAATATCGTCTATGAAAGAATTAATAATAAGAAATTTAGCAGGAAAAAAATACCGCTATACAAAGATTTAGTCGTCAATTGGTTATTAAATGTCTACGACGTGTAAGTTTGACGTTTCTATACTAATGGTCTTGATTTTTTATTACAATGAATGATTGCCTACGGTAATATTCAAATTTCTTACGGATACAGGCCCAGAACTGGTAAAATACGTATCTTGTCGCTTAGAATTGGCCTCGTAATATTATGTAATGCGCCGCTTGAAGAAAAATACAGATGTACGTATACTATTAGCTGCTAATTATTACGACGACTATTACTGAGTTATGAAACTTTGTCTGATTTATTAAATTTTGCAATATGTTATAAGCAACTGTCGTGATAAATCGTATACTTTTGATCGGTTTTTTACTAGATATGTTCAATCTTATTGCCCGTCATGATGGCTGCACCGATAAAGCGAGATTAGGCCTATTTCTTCACGATTGTCTTCAGGTACTTGAGTTAGCTGTTTTAAAAGGGTACTAACCGAATAGTGCATTGATGTCCGGCACTTTATCTCGTATAATTCTTTGATTCATTGCTTTACCGAATCTACAGTTTAACGTTTCCAAATCAAAGTCTAAATTATAAATTTCCGTCATTTTGAACATCGTTCTGCCTTTTAGTAACTCGTTTATAAATTAATTTCAGATTCCACGACAGCTGGGCGAAGTTGCTGCATTTGGAGGAAGTAATATCGAACCTAGTATTCGTAGCTGTTTGGAAACGGTAACGTATCCCTTTATTTTTTAATGGAAAAGGAGCGCGATTGATATGAATATTTTTACTATTAAAGAATGGTATTAAAAATTTATGCTGTTATCCCAATTCTATTAACATACAGGGTAATTCAGAGGAATTTGTTGGCTCTGTTCAATTCCTCGATTGGATGTTGGCTGAACCACAGTCTATGGTTTGGCTTCCAGTCATGCATAGAATATCAGCAGCAGAAAATGGTGACACAAGTTCCTTTTATACCTTAATATGCTAAAATATATTTTATTATAATAAGCCAAGTTTAACCTTGAGAATCGTGAATGTAATCCTGAATTCTTAATTGTATTAAATCTACAGTCTCTCATCAGACAAGATGTAGTGTTTGCAAGACTGCTGCATTTAAAGGATTAAGGTACTGTGCTAGTGATATATTGCGATAAAAATGAATAATAACCAATGTGATATTAGTATCGGCGTGTAATGATATTAACTATACTCCATCCCTCTAGATATCGTTGCTTGGAATGTTTTAATTTCGATATGTGTCAGGCATGCTTTTTCAAAGGAGAGACCTGTAAAGGACATAAATCATCTCATCAAATGCAAGAGTATTGCTTGGAGGTATTTATAACGATTTTAGTTGATTTGCTAATCGTGCCACAATTCCCTAATTCATTCCTGTAAACCTTTTAAATAGTCTTCAACAGGCGATGATGCTAAGGATTTCTTCAAATTCGTTCGTAATAAATTGAAAACTAAGAGTATGCGACGTCGTAGTCGTAAACTTGGTTATCTACCTTTACAATCTGTTGTTGAAGGGGATAGTGTTGAATCGTGAGTATAATTAGCGTTATTAATCCCAATATAAATCATCTAATATCTGTTTAGTAATAAGTATTATATCATTTAGTCAAACAATCTTACATTCATATTTTAGGCCTAGTCAATTATCTGCCCTAGGAAAGAAAAGTACGCACAAGCGACAAGAGATTATCAGGTAAAGTTTAGATTTAGTCGATATTTGTAGAAAATTTTTCATGTAATGACTTTCGAAATCTTACGTCAGACCTATGCACAGTAGAACTCCAAGCTCTGACAGTAGATCCTTGAATGCCTCTAACACGGAAAATGAACAACAACCGTTAGTAATTTTTATTATTCTTGAAATAGCATCTCAATAATGGTATTCTATCTTCAGTAAATACGCATAAATTAAGTTAAAAATTGTCCTACACGAATTTATGTCAATATAGGGATGAAGAACATCAATTAATTGCTCAGTATTGCCAAAGGTAAATTGAATAAAATAAAAGTTGATATAGCATGGATTCAAGAATAATATCTAACCTTTATTTCATCTGGCTCGTTCTACACAGCTTGAATAATCCTTCCATGCAGGTAATAATGTTTTACTTGCCCTTGCATAAGTTAAATTGAAGAACTAATCTAACTTAGCTAGTGCAATGAACGTATTATTAATTATTTGTTATTATTGGCAAATTATGTTAAATACTGTGTATACTAACCCTCCATTAATATTGTAGACACAAAGTCCAATGCAAATTCTTACCAACATCGATGGTGATCAAACTGAAGATTTAGATGATACAATTGTTCAATTAGAGAAACAATCGCGGTAAGTGAAAAAAATTAAAATCTATGGAAAATTAATAAGTACCAACTAATTCCATCGTGTTTACTATATAATTTTAATTTCTTTTCGATTAGCAATCTGCAATCGAAATATGACAGCAGTGTAGCTAATTCAGCTAATAGCTCCATTAGGCGACGCTCAAGTAAAAATCGATCAAGTATTGAAACTGATCGCCCTCTTCTTGCCATGGCTGAAGATGAAGAGGAATTATCAGCGGAAGCAGTTCGACTCAAAGAGGATAAGAATCGTTTAGAAAAGAAAATGGCTAAATTAGAGATCTATAATAAGCAACTGGAAGGCCAGTTAAAGTTATTAAAAAACAGTATTAATGAAACCGTAAGTTTCGATTGTCGGAAACTTTTAAATTCTGCCAATGAATCAATTTTACCTATAGTGTAAATTTTTACTGCATTCTAAAATCAAATACGAGTTGCAACTAGAAATGAATGCTTGCGTAAATTATTCTATTTCGATAACAATCAAAAATGTGATTAACTTTATTTGTGTCTACCTTCATTAGCGGAATAAAGAAGAAACTGATATCGACGAATATCTCTTAACTAGTAGTAGCCCCTTGGCAACAATCAAAAAAGTTGAAAAAAGTCCAAGGAATGGTAGTGTCAATCGAAACAGCATGAACAAAAATGTTGATATATCATTGCATGTAACTGCTTCCACACCAACTACAAAAAAGTAAAAGCTTTAACCTGATACTATAGCATAGTATAAGTAAGTATTGTTCATTTTGAATTATATAACTTCTTTGCTACATTAAATTTACTACTGAAACTTAATTCATATTGCAATGGTTATTTTCTCTCTAGCTGATGATATTAGCCAAAAGTGTTTACTACAGAAGGCTCATGTTCTAATTGGAAATGAGCTTCCTTATGCCTACCTTGGATATGGTTGTTTGTTCTTAGCCGTATTTAGCCAAGATTATACAGCCAGCAATCTTTATAAACCGTTATAATGTTATATGATACAGTAATTATTCATTTGTTTAACTATTTTATTTTATCAAGACTATTTTTCAACGTATGAACATATAGGCAGGTAGCTATCCTAATAGGTTAAATTCCTATCTTAAATATAATGAAGGACCGGTATAGCTCTTCTACATTAAACCTTGATTTTATGTTTGAAGTTTATAATCATTTTGGCAGATTATATACCACATTACTACTTCTTTATCCATCACTTACAATCTATGTTATAAAATTTCTATGCGAGGCACTGTCTTCTTTTTTATAAACAATTTCCTGCTCTATCTAACCGTTTGTTATAGTCTATGATGATAATTTGATGCTTTAGTGTAAACATTTTTATTGGAAACAACATTTTAACTATGGAAATTGATAACTGTAACAGAGGATACTTAAGTAGCTAAATAGTAGAGATTTGGAAATTGCTCGCATTAGAAGGATTTCAAAGGATAATAAAGACATCAAAGTTATTTCATTGGCTCTGAATTTTTAATCTCATAAGATTCTGAGCTTAGGCGTAATAACAGGCAACTTGAAATTTTGCTAATTGCTCCTATACTGACAACGATTGCAGATCGTTCGTTAACTTCGACGTTATTAGGATTACTTTACTTTAATTATTAATGTGCAAATGCTAAATGCTGCAGTACAGCTTTAATAACTGTAGATTACCATCTGTGATTTAGGTTAAATCACGAAGTACTTTCAATATTTCACCTATATGACTGACTGTCTAAAGAGAAAGATAGAGACTTGAGATTTTCAAATCTCTACGGTCATAACAAATCTTACTAAGTATTACCATATGATCTGATAACAGTTTATAAATTGGTGCATATTTAACTTTCTTTACCATTATGACAGTCTGAACTTAATAATAGACAACGTGATGGCTTTCTCAATAAATCTTTGCAACCATCGCGACTGCTAATGATAGCCACTCGATATTTAGAAATAATTTTGTGAAAGACTAGTCCATAGACGTAAAAATGTAATGCCATAGCTGTCTGTACTTAAGATCCCTAATAGTAGATGATTTGATGTTTCATCAACAGATAACGTAGAAGTCGCGACTAAAAGTATGATCATGTAATTTAAGAGTATCTAAGAAATTTTAATGATGATTACTGTAATTGCCTCAATTTCTTATTAAAAAGAGCTCAATATTCTACTCATAGTCCCTGTCATAATAATGACTCGAGATTTCCCTATCATGAAGTGTAGCCCTAGGGGATGAATTAGTTTAAAATTCTTATTTTCTAATTGGACTATTTGCCTGAGCTTAGACCTAGTGAAAAGTAACTTTGTAATTTATCATGAACTCTTGACGCAACGACGACTGTAAGTATTTATCAAGGGATGGCATGATTAAATCAATATTAATTCTGACACAAGGTAAAGGGAGGAGAAATTTGATGGTAATTAGTAATACTGTCATATCAACTTCAAGTTTAAACTACCTTCTACAATAGATTAATTATTATACAAGTATCACGATGATATTACAGTCACAATTTATTCAATTTAATTCTAAGGTAAGCAAAAAAATCATTTATGCATAAAATTAATTAATTAAACTGTGTAAATACCAATCAAAATGACTTTTGCCCGCATTTTATATATAATCTATGCTTAACTCATCACCTGAATACAACCCTCAATAGAGTAGCAGAGAGAGAGAGAATAGGATCCAAGGTAAGTATTTATAATAATAATATAATCGCTTGAGAGAAAATCAATATTGATTTGATAGAATTATAGGTAAAATAATATGCGTGTAAACTCTTGTCATTATTATCCTAACGATCGAATAATGTTATTAATTACTGTATACAGTAACAAAATAGCAAGATCATTTATCATTATTGAGAAATCCATTAGAAGAAAATATGGTAATCGGCGTAAGTCAACTTGTTAAATTCTTAGAACATCCGGAATAATTATGATAGATCGACAAGTTATTATGATAATTTGGTAATTTTCAGAAGCAAAGCAAACTATAAATTGGGCCTGTAAGAAAGACTGATCAACTATTAACCACATAAGACTACCGCGATTCTATTCCGTCCGCAATCCCTGTCAAGAAGACGACAAGAGATACGATGAGTACTGGGTAAAATAGCTATAGTTAAGGAACGATATTGAGCTCTCTAATGATCAGGGCAAATACTATTATTACTAGTATACGTTTTTAATCGGCCCTAAATGGTAATCAACTTCCGATCGATCTTTAAAAATTAAACTAGTAGCTGTATTAAATCATTTACGATAACAGTAGCAGTAATGTCAATTTTAGCTTTAATGTATGATTTGTCTTATTTTTTTATAGAAACAAGCGATATAAGGTAATTGTTTTCAACTATTATGGCGTTTTAGTCACACCATTACATTATGGAGTGATGAAACACGAATGGGACTGTGGCTTACCAAAGTAAGTAAGCACTAATTCACAATTGCCATCATATTCTGTATTGCACATATTCGTTTAAGGCCATCAAGGTAAGCTTGTATGGTTTAAGCAAGTAATGAGATTGGGAATTGATTCGTTAAATCGAAAATTATTCTATCCACAACGAATTCATTCTAGTTTTAGACATGTCTAATTCGTAATCATTAAATAACATCTAGTACACAATCATTAATGAAAGCCATCGATTTAAATTTATACTTGTATGGAATAGACCCAATTTATTTAGTATAATGACCTAGATGTAATAGAGTAGGCATGCAGGCAGATATAAAAATTCTTAATTCCATCTCTAGACATATCTAGTTCCTATCAGTAATAAAATCATCGATTTAATTTACGCTCGGATGGAATGCAATATATCAATCTACAGAAGTTATTTCATATAATAACCAGCCGTAGATATAACGAACAGAGTTACTGGTTGATATAAAATATAGATAATCCTATGACAGAAATGGAGCATAATGCATAATTTTCTACTCTTTGACTACAGAAGTAAGTGTTTCATCATGAATAAAAATTATCCTTCGTTGTTGTAACTATTTTCGCAGAATTTAATATGACAAGTTTCTAATTTTTAATCGATTTAATCTTTGATAAGATGTATAACTGGTTAATGCTTTTGGTCGCAGGATAGTTACTAATAATCCTAATTCAAAACCAGCTAATTTATCTATACTTATTAAATCGTTGGAATAATAGAGAATTCCTATTTGATATCCTGAGGCAAAATAACAAGGATGGTAGCCCAGTTCATCAGTTGCTTAATGGTAAAATTACGATGAGTCAGGTATATTAATTTATGCTTAAAACAAGATTAGCTCTTCCAATACCAACTTATCACATTTTTTGAATTCGGGAAAAATTCAATATAGTACTGTAAGGATTTAAATCAACTTGCCCTCAATGAAGCAGAGCAATCGAATACGATGCTACCGGAAAATTTTAGTATTGAACGAATAGTTGCTGAATGTATTGATGACTTGAAAATGAATAAAGAAATTGTTTCTGTTATGGCCAAATTAAAGCGATCAGGTCAATGTTCTTATTCCCTATCGGCATACCTTGTCTACATATCCTACTTACTAAAAATTAGAATTACGCCGCAATTTATACGGTACTAAATAGATTTTTTTATTTTAAATTGTTGTTGCTTAGGATATAAAATTACCATCATTTGCAATTCCTGGATTGATGATTGCAATATTGTTAATTCATCCATCAGCTCCAAAATCAAATTATACTTGAAAGGCCTAGCCAATTATTATTTTGAATCAACTCAAATAGGAATATCTGGACCTTCTAAGGAGATTTACCAATATGTTATGCAACAAATGGATGTCCAATTGCATGAGGTAAAGATAAAGCACTTAAGCATGGATTAATCTCTCTTTTTCCGTACTGTCATAGATAATTATTTGCAATTCTACATCAGTAGCTGTAGCTTGTTAGAAATCTACTACTTGTTAAGATAGCTAGTTATTGCCGAGCATGTTTACTTCAGAACAAAATAGTAATAATTTCATAAGAATGCATTTCTAGCATCAGGATAAACTTCGAATGGCTTGTTATGCATGCATCAAATCATGTTCATAGTTTACTATGGGGGTAAAAATGATGTACTTATGTATAATTTTATCATTCTATATCGTCATGGACAATGACAAATCATTATTTGTGCAATTCTATTTCATTGGCTGCAGTGATTTAGAAATCCACTTCTAGCTAAGATAATTATTTAATATCGAGAAAGTTTAGTTTAGGAATCACCGTAATCATTTTTATACAGATGAGCTCCTAGTATTTGCTGAAGCTTAACATGGATAGTAATGGATGGCTTGAATCATATTCACATTAAACTATTAAATAATTATTTGAATAACATCAATGTCTTTTAAACTTGACTGCCTTTAGATAATAACTATAGAACAATCAGAATTATCGGCTGAGATAGCAAGAAATCTTGGTATAGCCTATATCGTAGCAAATGAAAACAAAGAGCTTTTAATTCAATTAGGAAATCTTATTGAAATTAATGTTAGTTAATTGAAAAAAGTCCTATTGCAATTAGGCAATAGATTAAAAATATGATTACAAATTTATCGAGCTATTTCAATGGCCAACATTAATATTGCGTGGAACTTAGTTAAATAAAATTGAAAGATCAGATATATCAGTTTACTAATATCGAGCAGTGCTGCATCGATGAATAGGCATAGGATACTTACCGTCTAGGAAATCATAAATACTTCTAAATGTGGCCTAATAAGTTCATATTATCTCGGATGCTTTCATATAGCTATTACTACCATCCAAGCCATGGTCATGCAATGAAAATGAAGTAGTGCATGGCCAAATCACGACCAAGGTCACTCTTTTCATAAATTTTATAAATTTAAATTCAAAAATAACTCAATATCAGACAATGTAGACCTATGTAATATATTTATCCAGACCAAACATCATGAGCTTGATGCCTTATTTGATTTATAGAAAGGTATCAAAATCCATTTTGTCGAGAAAGGAAGTGGCCAAGTCATTTTATTCCTTCATGGTTTTCCTGATTTCTGGTATGGATGGCGATATCAGGTTAGTATGGATCAATTTTGCAGCTACATTAATTGCAATAGCTAATTCTATCGGCATGATGAAATAACTGAATGATAAGTAATCTTCCTATCTGTCTGATTATTACGATGTAATATTCCTGCTGCTATCTATAATAAAAGTCGACAGTGATCTCATTTCCGCTAACCTGCCCTTACTTCTGTAATAGCCAACTAGATATAAAAAAATTGTTCCATAATGAAACTCCGATAATTATATAATCATTAGTAAGATGGCGGCGCTAGACCTGAGTGGACTAGCGGTGTCAAGGATTACATTTAGGTGTTGGAATAATAGTTGAGTGCTGTTAGTGGATAATTTTAGAGACGAAAGTTATAGCCTTAAGTGAAATGCAAGCCGCCTCGACATAGGAGGGAGTTCTGTAGTCTGAGATCTGTTAATACATACATATATATATCGAAATAAATCAATAAGAAAACATGTAATTCAATATATATACATAATATAGTATTTATAAATCAATTCCGATTCCCTTTAGATCCCGTATTTTACCGCGATTGGCTTTCGTGCAATTGCTATAGATCATCGAGGAGTCGGGCTATCGAGCTGCCCCCCAAGTAAGCTGGATCTTTCATAAATCAGATTACATTACGGCTATACTCTGTTGAAATGCCTTTAAAATTATCGAAATTGTATTTTATTAACCCGTAGATGTTGAAGATTATTCTATGGACTTAGTTACTGAGGTAGTGAATTGAATTTCAAATCATTTATTATGTAGTTCTATGGGCATATTACATCACGATATGACTAGTATTGAAATTCCAAAGTAAGACTAATTTTAAATATACCATTCAATCATGTTGATTCAAATGGATAATTCACATACAACGTTATTCCAATAAAATAAGGATATAATTGAACTTATGGATATATTGGTAAGTAACGCACTATATAACATCACGATATAGCTAAGTAATGATCACAAGTAGTTTTCTAACGCAACCTTGAATCAGGATATCGATCAAGCCATTCTTGTTGGTCACGATATCGGAGGTGATGTTGCCTGGAATTGCTGTTTACAATATCCTGATAGAGTTAGGTAATAGGAAAACTTTGGAATTTTTGAACGGCAATAATTGAATTGCTTGCAAGTAGATTGGTAATAATACATAAAATTAAAATTATTTTTATTCTTACTATTAACAATTTTAATAATCATGTCATTAGAGCTGTAGCAAGTTTAAATTTTCCATATATACCACCTCATCCGAATATGAATTTATTGACCTACATCAAGCAAAATCCTTCTCCTCTGCAATATTATATTTATTTTTCAGAAAGTGTAAGTCGCAATTTAATGCCATTGTTCCTATCCTGTCGTTTACAATCTCAATTTTTGCTTCGATTTCAACTTAATCCATAAATCCAAACGTCAAACTATTCATTGACTTTTTCCACTATGCAATTCTCATCTATTTCTTATATGCGTATCTTAACTGAACAGATTCATTTTTGCAATTTCGTAATTCGCATTTATTTCTTATATGCATATAAGTAAACTAAATTGATTCGCTTTTTTCATCTCACAATTTTATTCCTTTCTCATACGCACATCTTAATTCAACTTATCCATGAATCTAATATCAGCCTATTTATTCGCTTTTTCCATCACTCAATTGGCACTTATTTCTTATACGCTAATCCTAATTAAACCGATTCTTTTTTCCACCATATAGTTCTCATTTATTTCTTGAAACGTATCTTAATTGAACTGATAGCGAAATATTTTATTTAACACGGTAGGGAAAATTTGAAAAATGCCTAGCCAAAGATATTCGCGTCTCGTTCCAAAATATCTATACTAGTACTGATGAAAACGTAAGCATGAAATAATGACTTTGATAATATTCCATCACTTCTCACATAAAATCGAATGTAAAATGTCTCTCTTTACCGTATTTAGTATAACATACTGTATGTAGTAAAGATTTAATAGTATTAAATGCGGTCTGCTTCAAACAATTTTCTGTCTAGTCCATTGATATTGGTTGCCAATGTTAGCGAACGATTTACTCGTATGATAATAACTCGACTGTCGTTAGATAATATCAATAAGAGCTCGCTATGGAGGCTTTTAAGGATAATCATGGAATAAATGAATCAACTGTGATAAACTTCATGCATATTTTTCTACGGCTAAGATGAAGGATTTCTCTTTAAATCTATAGGACGAAAAGGCATTAGACGGCCGTGAATTTAACTTATTAGATATGGGTAAGATATTTTGCGGCATATTCTCAGTCGTACGACGACAATTTATTCTCCATCAACAGCTGAAATCTGGTTATTCGTCATAATCCTGACTTCAAATCTTGACAAATATGACATTTACCATGCCTATTAAATAAGTTACAAATAAAAAATTCGATATTATCCTTCTCAGACTGTTCATCCTATAAGTTGAAACTAATCGAGGGCTATCAACGAAGTTGTTTTATGACAAAGGAAGAACTAGATTATTATGTTAAAGCATTTCAAGTAACGGGTTTTACGTATGTATTTGTCATTAATCTAGTATATCATGATCAATATTGAAGATATTTTAGAGCTTAATGTACAATAATGACAAATAATTGGCGATTTAATGCCGTACTTTTTATCCCTATTGGTTCAATAATAGCAATGAACAAGTTATATTCTTTCTATAAAATAGCCCTAGCTTGAACAGATTTAGAAATGCCCAAAAATGCTGGAAGTGGCAATTGAAAACATATGGTAAAAAGGTAATTGCAATGATAAAATTATAAAATAAATCCCTGGATAACCAAAGTTGTCAAAACTAATGAATGTTGTTTACTATTAATTCGTATGCTAGATTTATCAACCAGCTTTATTTATTGCTTCGGATAAAGAAACCTTCCTTACAGATTCAATCTGCAAACGTATGCATGATTCTGTTCCTAATTTAACATGTTTAAGATTTGATTGCAGTCACTGGCTTCACTCTGAACGGTAAATAGCTTTTGTTCATGCTATGGATAGTTTCTATAAATTCTACAGTTGTGTAGAGCCAAATCATAATACCTGGAACTGTCCTATTTTCCTTTTATTGATAGACCACAGGAAATCAATGAAGCCCTTGACAAATGGCTACAGAAAATTGATGCTTACGATCATCGGTCTTCTATATTTGTTTAGCTTAATGACTCAGCGTATTATGCTAGACTGAATCTGGCGGCCTTGATCACAAATTTCAAAGCTGATAACTTATGTAAACAACTACTTTTCGTTACTTGAGGGCATTGCACAACATCATTTATCGAATGAACAAGCTAAATGAAATGTACGAATATTCTTCCTGTTTCCGTACCTTCGAAATATTAATGATCCGCTTGATTTCTACAATTTTGATCGGATAAAATTGATTTTGTAAGTGGATGCAAATACTATAACTGCAATTACTGCTAAGGCGGAATTGATCTGATTCGATGGGAACTACCATGTACAACTTTGCAACATAGGACAAGATAAACCCCTGTTAATACTCTTCAGGTGGTAAACCACCAATTTAATAGATGTCTACTTTTTGAAAATCAGATAGGAATAAAGACTAGACCAATACATAGTAATTCAGCCTGATCGGATAATTCCAGTACATTCAAAGCTGCTATTGATTATTTTCGCAGGAATTCCATGCTAGTACTTTTATCAGATGGTTACACTTTCGAATCTTTATTTTTCTACTCATAGGTCGAGCTAACATAGACATATATTAGATTTAATGTAAAATATATAAAATATCGGCTACTAGCAGCTCAAGTTTTTGTTATCGGAGAATTATATGCTCCAAAAAAATTGATTTATAACAAATGTCAATATTTTACTATTTACAGACGTCTAAAAATCCAACTGTCCAAGAAAGGGCAGAAATGCCAATTAAAATTTTTACATCAATATAAACTTTAAATAATATTGTAACGCAATTGAATAAATCATTACATATTCTGTACAATTATTATCAAGAATGCCTCATCTACGGAAGCTAGAAACCACGGTGTCATCAGATGACTAAATATCAAAGTTTGAGAAGTAAACTATTTGAGTAATTCTAATTCTCATAATCCGATATCAATTTGTCAAGTTTGTCTACCATAGAATAGCGATACTTAGTATCGTTTAACATCAATCAACGATATATGAGTAGACTTACGATCGTACATATATATATTTTATAACCACAGCGTTCCGAAATATCTAAGTAAATGCCTACATTACCAAATGTAGCGTCTATCCGAGTAAAATCTAGTCGAAATGAAAGCAGAATCTAAAAAAAGTGCTAGTGATATCTTACTTACAAATTTACATTAAATTTAATATTCTTAATCTCTGGAAATAATTTAAAAAATTTGTAACATATAATTGCAATAATGCCCAATTCCACTTCTGTCTGCCATGGACAGCACAAATCAGCGAGAAAAAGGCTCCCTAATAATATTTATAGCCTTTGCACTGAAAAGCACTACTGTAATATTAATGGCAAATGATGATCAATACATAATCGTGCACCGAAAAAAATATTTATCAATGCAGTCTATACAACGATATATACAAAACACGGTAAAATGATATCAACCGCACCCAAACTCCACCTCACCCAATATTAAGCTGCGCACAAGCTGGAGCAGTGGCTAGCTATTTAAGGTCTGAATCACGCACGACTTGGGATACCCGAACTCGTACCACACGGAAATACCCATATTATTCAGATAAAAGTCCCGTGAAAGCTGATGCGGTCTCAAGTGAAGGAACCTTTTTATCATAGATGTTTTTTCCGTTCGCATTACCGTCAGTCAAAAAACTACGACAGACCAGCTTTAAAAACTTTGCCATGCAAATTTAAATTCGAATACTGTCTCGACGATATAGAGGTTGGAAGTTTGCCGCATATGATAGGGAAAATAGGCAAATAGCTACTATCTAGTGAGCTGATTACTTTTTCGATGGCTTTACTACGGTAGTAATGATTCATCGCTTGTTTATACATAGAGCGTAGAGCATCAGGTAAGATTTGGACATCTCTATCATCTTTGGCTACATAGATTTGCCCGGTACTAGTCTTAATTTTGCAACAATCTCCAGGTTTTATAATAAATGTAATGCCTAAAAAGGTTTAAGAACAGGTTATACGAATCCAGCTTACAAGTAAGTTACAACTTTTTATCACACAGACGTAAATTTTTATATTCGGTAGTGATCTGACTCCTACTTAGCAGTTTCTGACGAAAATACTTTGACAACAATACTCTGTAAAGAAATGAACGGACCATACTAATTGAACTCAATAGTAGCATAGTCAGAGAAATTTCCTTAAATTTCTATAGGAAGATTTCAGGTCGAATAATGTATTCATTTATTACTGCATTAATAGGAGCAGCAAGCTGCATCTATATCATACAGTGACATTATCCGAGGCATCTCACTTCCCGAACAATTGTTTGAAATTTTGCAATCTTCAGTAAAGCTACGTAATGTTCAACGTACCGTGATAAAACGTAACGCCACATACAGAATTTTCCATTAGTTCGCATTTAGCATCAGTAGCATACAACATTATCTAGACGCATGCAAGAGCATAAATTGACTACGAGTCCTACTTTTGTATCATGTAACAGACATTAAGTAATATTCAAAGAACATATACCTTGACAGTTTTTGCCTTAACTTCGCTAACAAAATCGGTTGCCATCCGGTAATATCTAAAATATGGTCTCGGCAAAGAGGTTAAATTGTAACAACGTTGTTCATAAACGGAGCATAGTGATGAAAAGTTAACTGATGGATTATCAGTAAATGATACGCCACAGGCGTTTCTCTTTGCAGAGTAAACAGTAATATCGGTGCCATTCTGCGAAATTTCAAAAAGTCCTTGAACAGAGTATGCTCCACTGCCGACTCTACTTAACCATTCCAGGCGAACACGCCCGTCGTTTAAAATGCTATACTGTAGTAAACATAAATTACTATATATTATTCTAAAATGTAAAGCTATACAACTGATATTGATCAATGATATATAATTTTTGGAAATGATACCGTAGGATATAGTACAACATACCACGATATCGTCCTTTCTAATCCTAACTGATTTTAAACGCCACGTATTTAGTGGTTTAATGGAATTTACTTTTCTTCCTTTATCCCTTTCATTTCCCTTATTCTCATAGGTATGTCTAAGCTTTTGAACTGAATTCTTCTTGTTGATTGGCAACTTACCATGTGAGTGATATGAATTAGCATCAGATACGTACGAGGTTTTTAACTGTTGCTTCTTGCGTACATGCTGATTTGTAACAACAGCTGTATCGCTACGAAAGCTGTAACCGTTCCGCGTGTATTGTTGGTCATTATTAGGACTTGAACTTAACGAAGGATGGATTACCGGATGATAGGGTACAGTATCTTTTCTGTATAGAAAGAAAATATCCATGCTAGTAAAACTTAAGTTCATAAAAATCGACAATAGATAAATTTTATCGACTCCTTACGTAATCACGGGTGTTTTAATACTGCGATCACTGTGTTCCGATAAAGCCGATTTAAATAAACGATGTGACGAATTTCCACTAATAGAACGTTGTTCATTTCCCGTAGACATTGTCCGTAAAGTATCATTGCCACTATCTGCAGATGCATCTAAATGCTGCCGAATAGCAGATTACGTATCAGAATAATTTGCTTGAAATTTGATTAACATAGGAAGATAATTACTTGCGGGTTAACTTGCAAACTTACGTTATAGCCATCATTTATGCTTTTGCTACTTTTATTAGGATTCATAAATGGATGCTCCAGGATGTCTATATATGCGGGTATATGTACGATTTGAAAAGACTTGTTTATAATCAGCATATCTACCATATAAAGATTTATGAAATACTAATTACATGTAGCTAGTCAAACAGACCTTGTAAAGGAATCCTTTTCAGTGGATCCTGCAATGCATAAAGCATAAAGTTAAATTTTAGATAAAAACAAACATAAATTTGATCTTGGTCATTAGGAAACAATAGTTGTTTGGATGCTACGCACCTGTTGTAAGAGTCGATTTATTAAATCCTCAGATTCTGCACAGAGATGGCTGATTATCACATAATACAGATTAGATCCAGGCATGTATTAAAAAGAAAATCTACAATTACATCATAATCACTCTTGAACATGATACATATTAACGACAGAGTTTACAGTTATTCTTACGGAGGTATAGTATAACTTCCAGAAACAACTTTATTTAGAGTGGTTCGTATAGCTTTAGTATCAAATGGTGGTTTGCCAACTAAGAAGGTATACAAGATACAGCCAAGAGACCAAACATCAGACTCTAGTCCGTGGGGTGATCGGTTAGCTATTTCACTATTATTTAAACAAAAATTGCATATATTAAAAACACCACTTTACTTTGAAACCAGTTAACCAATTTACTAATTTTAAACAAGATACCGCATGACATCTTTATATTTATATTGTAATCAACATCGATAAACTATATTGAATTTAGGGCTAATCTATTTTACATACGGTGATATATAGTTTGGCGTGCCACACATTGTGAGATGAGTCTCTCCTCGGACAGCTAGTTTCGTTGCGAGGCCAAAGTCGGAAATTTTCTATAAATGAATAATTATAAGCATAAAGACCTAGTTTTGGTGTTGATACACCGCTGTGCTATCCTTCTGTTAACAATAAGTAGACCACTACTAGATATAACAAATCTACAATTGAAGTTACGGATAAGTACTGATACGAACCACATCCAAGTCATTTGTTAGTAATAGATTTGATAAACTAAGATCCCGATGGACTATGTCATGCGAATGTAGGTAAAGGAGACCTTTTACAATTTGGGCTAAAAATCGACGTGCTAACAAAAATAATAAACAACAAAAATAGTTGTCAACTCATTTTCTTATTTATTAGATGATTACAACCAATTTCTTCTTGAGAAGTATGCAGTAACAGGTTCTCAGTGGGATCAGTTTTATAGCATTATTAACCTTGATCTTCGGCTATCTTTCCCTTAGCTTTCAAATGGTGCTGGAATTCTCCTTTTTCACATAGTTCCATTATCAAGTACACATAATTGCTATCCTCGAAGTAGTTGTATAACTGCAAATAAACGGTAGCATTAGTTATGTTAAACAGCCATTCTTAATCCAAGTTTTTTTTTAATTGTTTTTCAAGGTAATGTATTTACCGATACGTACAATCAGTGCATCATTTCAGTTTGATGAGTTACTTAGATTTAGTTACAACAGAAAATGTCGATTACGCATTAAGATGATTATCCTACTAACCTCTACTATGGATGGATGCTTTAATTGACAGTGTATTTCTACTTCCTTAACAACTCTTGCAATCATGTCCGCGTCGATAGCCTTTTGCTTATCAATCATTTTCACAGCAACTAATTGACCAGTTACTTTCGATTTACCTTTATAGACGCATCCAAAGCCACCTTTGCCGAGCAATTCTAGAACCTGATAATCCTGTAAACAGAGAATTGATCATTGTCAATGATCACATCCTTACTATTTTATAAAAAACTTGAATAGCACGCCTCTTTTTTCAATTGCAGTAACAATGATTCATTTAGGCATATCATCAATTTTCTCAAATAGCGGCAATTATTATAGACTACCGATAAAGTATTACGAAAACTATTTCATCACAACATCTGGGCTATGCAATCATGACTTGGCCAGAATCTAGAGTGTCAGATGTAAAAGAAGCAAAAAACTTCTACTAGGACTAGTACTAACTGAGGCACCCAATTTCGATGATAACGTGATCGTAGGTATAATTCCATGAAACTACAAGTTTTGCTGTTGTGATGTACTTGCATTAATGGCAAAGAATGAGCACGTACAGTACTATAAGTCCATCATTGAGATTGAATTTTGTCCAAGCCGCTACTTCTCTAATTCTATTCTAAGTACGACATTCAAATAAAATCCCAAATTCATTCATAGACAGGATTAGAAATCGTGACGATGGGAAAACTTTATCGCTTTAGTAAGGGTATTTTATAAATATAGACTAAACAATGTCGCCTAGACTATCCAGGCCTTAAGACAGGATGCAAAATGATATCAATAGCATTCGGTCATGGTAATCAACATCCTCCCTACGCGTATAGTGATATACTTCATAGCAAAGGTGATAATTAACGGGAATATTGAAGATTATTCATTAGTTTTATTGACGTATGATCTAATATTTTTAGTCCTCTTGAGCTCTGTAATTTATCTCTCATGCAAGCATTAGTATTTATAAAAATAAATCATGAGTAAGGTAGTTAGTTTAACTACAGCTCGTACTTTAGCTTTTGCAATTGATACCATTTACTGAGGAACGAGTGAACGATGACAATAACGATTATTAATTATAATTTGCAAACTATGAACTCTTGCTAGTCCTCTTGAGCTCTGTAATTTATTCTCTCGCACGAAGATTATAATGATCCAGTATCTCAGTAACTTATTCTCTAACAGGAGGATTAGCTCGAGCATATCGCTTGAATAGGAAAGTACTTTACTGAGCAGGTAGGGCAGTTAGTCTAACTACAGTTTTTTTTCCCAGTTATTGTAATTGGTAGCAGTTATTATATTAACACTGTTCCGCTAGAAGATATCTGTTATTGATTCTCTTTAGCAAGCATTAGTGTCGATAAAAAGTTTAAGCAGGTAATTGGTCAGACTTTAAGGTGACAAGGACAGTATCAACATTTTGGTGACTGTAAATTGGGCTTGTATAACAGTGCAAGGTTATAACTTTAATCCATCAATAACTGACTGTTGTGGCAAAGACTTTTATCGACATAGAAATAAAATAGTAAAGGAATCTAGTGTATATTTTGGTGAAGAAGCTGTCGTCAATGAATTAGTGCCCAGTGTCATAGCTAGCTTTGGTTGCAATCAAGAAATTCGAAGGCAAAAAGCTTGGGCAAAGTCATCCATATCACTGATGTTGATGGATGATTTCGCAATTGCGATTTGTATCAAGTTTGATCTTACCTCAATTGAATTGCCCATACCAATCATTGCATTAGTCATGATGAAGTTTGAAGATCAAGGGCAAGTTGGCATGGATAATAATAATAATAACAAATAAATAAGCAAAGTCTACTCCAATAGCGTCGTAATAGCGTAGCAAGAGGACCCTGTTGCTCGTTTCAATTGGTATGATGATCGTGTAATCGAATAAACGATTTAAGCACAAACTGTTGGTTAATAACGCCAGTAAGAATCTTGATAATGATCGTTTTACTATGAATGATATAATAAGAATAAACCACAAGGCTCAATGAACCCAATTCCCTGTAGTAAGGCTCTCATACAAGGAAGAAATGGACGACAGAGCTAGAGGAAAAATTAACCTACGCTTGTCTTGCTATCGTCATCAACGTTAGCAGTGTTGGCCACTGCATGGTCGCTTGCCAAGCCTCAAACTGTCAAAGAATACAATTTTTCACTCAATTTCAACAGCCAATAACAAGTTAATCCTATCAACCATAAAATAATCAATCTTTCCTAGCCTAATGGCTCGAATAACATGGTCGTAGCAATCGATGATGAAAATGCAAAGGAGCCAAAAGAGAAGGAATCACGGAGAGAAATGGCTAGCCGCAAGGAAAACGCGCGCTTTTGCCTTTTGTGTTACATTGGTAACCGTCGTAGGTCACGTGGTACGATGGAAGACAAAGCCTAGGTGATCAGCTGACCATACGGCCAGCTGGAGTTGAAAACGATTTGGACTGATGTACGGAAGGACGGGAGATGCCTACATGGCCAAGAGGACGGAGGCTAGCTCTTTTTTAATGGGTCATTTTTATTGTACCGGATGACTGAAATGATACACTGTACTACCAACAGCCAAGATGGCAAGGCAAGCCAGGCGTGGACGCTAGAAAATGTTGATCGTCTTTTTCCAGTAGTCCATGCTTTTGGGATGAGTGTAGGCCATTTGACTACTTTAGAAGGTGACTGGAAGGGAAAGCATGGACTGCTAAATCCAGAATTGATTGCTTTTAGTAGTTTATGGCTAATTAAAGAGAGAGAGAGAGAGAGAGACGGGAAACGATCGTTCCTTGTTAAAAATGTGCAAGCCGGCTACTTTGCTGGTCATTTTGCTGTACCGTATCATTGAAATCATACATTATACTGTACTGTAGTACACTCGATGCAACCAGCTGCTTGTGCTTTCCCGGTCTGGAGGTGATCGCTTACGAAACTTTATAGTGTACGCCTACAGACGTGGAGTACAACTAAAATGATCAAGCGAATCGTCGACTTGCCATTCCATGACAGACCTGTTCGAAAGAAAATTGAAAAATTGAACACCTTGTACGTGCTATTTTACTTCCTTTTAAGCCATAAATGGTCTGCAGCTTGGCGTAATATGAGCTGCACTATGATGTGAGCATTCTATGCAGCATCCGATACGTGCTCGAATGGTAGCAGTATGCAGCCAAAAATGAAAGCTTTATATTCTGCAGATTAAAGATCTGCTTTTCACTGAGTCTTCAGTCGAAGGCTAGCTGTACCCAAGAATATTTACAGTATTTGAATGTCGATCTGGCCCTTCTGTAGTTTTACGTAATATGAGCTGCACTATGATGTGTGCATTCTATGCAGTATCAGATAGCAGTATGCAACCAAAAATGAAAGCTTTATATTCTGTAGATTAAATATCAGGTCTTCTCTGGGTCTTCAGTCGAAGGCTAGCTGTACCCAAGAATATTTACAGTATTTGAATGTCGATCTGACCCCTCTGTAGTTTTACGTAATATGAGCTGCACTATGATGTGTGCATTCTATGCAGTATCAGATAGCAGTATGCAACCAAAAATGAAAGCTTTATATTCTGTAGATTAAATATCAGGTCTTCTCTGGGTCTTCAGTCGAAGGCTAGCTGTACCCAAGAATATTTACAGTATTTGAATGTCGATCTGGCCCCTCTGTAGTTTTACGTAATATGAGCTGCACTATGATGTGTGCATTCTATGCAGCATCAGATAGGTGCTCGAACGATAGCAGTATGCAACCCAAAATAAAAGCTTTACTGTATATTCTGTAGTTTAAATATCAGCTCTTCACTGAGTCTTCAGTCGAAGGCTAGCTATACCCAAGAATATTTACACCATTTGAATGTCGATCTGGCCCTAGGCTTGTAAGAAGACCTGATGGAAGAGCTCAGTACAATATAGAATGTGCTGTGGTTATCAAAAACGATAACTTTAACTTGATTTGCTAATGCATTAAAATCAAAATACAAGTGCAGTACAGTACAGTATATTGTATCAATGTACAGTATACATCCCTTCTAAGCTCGAAGGGTTAGGGATTGCAAACAACGACTCTAGCGACAACTATATGTGCAGTACGGATATCCATTATTACAGTCTAGGGGATGGGAAGCTATCCTTATTTTACGCAGCGCTATACACTATGATGCACAATATCGTGCAGTAGAAATAAAAACTTAAACTAAACTGACAGCTATTAATATACCTTGTACAGTGCTACAGATTTACTTTGAGGCCTAAAGTCGCAACCTGCAGTTAAAGTTATTGCACCACTGACTATGCGCCTGGACCAATGGAGATCACGACATCCAATGAATACGAGATGGATACTATATACTGTACAATGTACACACTGTCTTCTCTTTTACTAACGTAAACTAAACACATTTCAACGTCTATCAGCTTATACTGTAATAAGGTAAACAGACATTTGAACGCTGTGGGTGGATTGCCACTAGATACAGTACTTTCGGATAGGCTATGCTAAGGGTGACAGGTCATTTTGCACACAACCCTCAACGCCAATATCTTTATAGTGTATCATAGGCAGCATACTCGTACAGCTATGCGCAATAGCAACAAAATGCTCCAATCGGATGTCATCTAACAAATGAGCACCCAAGCAACGCTCGCCAGTCCAACACATTGCCCAATCATGCACAATTTGAAATGCAAACATGGTAATCATCGAATTTCTACGTGATATTGCTCTAAATAATATCTTAAATAGTCGTTTACTAATCCAACAATGTCAGGAAGAAAAATAGAATCACTATTACTATAATGGCGCCATCATCGGCTTTCATTTCAAGTTATTGTGGATTCTTGCTGCACTTTACATTCAATCAAAACGACAATAAGAACGTGCAAATTACGTTGCAATGTTTTCAATTATATCATGGCGTCCAGTGGAATTGCTATGGCCAAAGTTATTCTTTAAGTTGGGAAAATAGCTCTTGCCATAGCCAAATAATAAATACGGCGAACAATGTCCTCGATTACTTAACGCACACTCAAAAATGTTACTTAGCATTATTGCAGCAAAACGATCATGCTTCAGCAACATGCTACCTAATACAGGTTGAGCTGGTGGATCAACCTCGTCTTGTACCGATTCGTCGTTGGTTTATTCCTCAATTTCTGTGGGATAAAAATATCCAAATCGCGATCTTGAATGGACCTTCCATTTATCTTATTGATTCATCCACAATAACTATCCTTAAGCATGATCTTAATCATGAAAATGGCTCACACCAGATTCATCAATTGAATAATCCTTTTCTTGGCCAACGTCAACTTTCTACTCCAGTTGTTGACCATGCCAGTCATACTGACCTCCAATTGCCTCGATATTGTTGCTTTTTACAATCGTTCAATTTAAATACCAAACATCCTATAGATGCAATCGGTAAAGTAGAAATGAGTTCCAACCCATCGTGCCCTTCTTCAGCAAAACAGAAATGTTACAAACTGCAATCAATAAACTTAAACATCGAAACTACTACTCCAACCGTACTCGATTCAGATAGCATCATTCCTGATATTTATTGCAATATCTTAACGTGCTTTACGTTGGTTTCCGACCTTCACCAGCTACAAGTATTAACTAAATCCTATACAGCCAATAGGATGAATACTAGTGATACAAATTATATCATCTTTGCTTGTACAAGTCAATGCCAACTTGTTGAATTCTTGCATGCTAAGCTTGTTAGACTGTATAAAATTCCTTTCGGTAATGCGATAGATGTAGCATGTGTAATGGTAAGCTAGGTACCAACAGCTTGATGAAATCATTGTTTTAACACAATGTTAACTACCATTTATCTTTGCCTTACAATCTTATTCTTTCACATTAGATTGAAGGTAATAATTATATATGGATTAAATCTGCTGATGACCACATTTGCATTATTAACCATCAAACTCAGCAGGTGCTACTTTGCATTCTATCTTTCAATTTGAAATGATATAGATGCAGAATAGGAACATCATCCAACAAATCAATACTTAAAGTAATTGTTATTCTAAATGAACTTTGTAGATTATTGAAAATAGGAGCAACGTTAGGCATGTACTTATAGACGATTTTGCTGGTCTTGGTCACGATCAAATTCTTTTCTTGTTTGAAGATTATCCAGGTTATATTTTATACTTGTAAAGGAAACAAATTTCTTTCTTTTCTTGTTTATGTATTCTCGTAATCAGGAGTCGATTCTCTCCCATTCAAACTTTATCGGTTTAAATTATTAAAAAATTTGTTCTATAATTGCTAATTATAAATTTATTATAACTTTAATTGTCATCTTAGTTATCTTACTGTCTATTTTCTTATTTTCTAACTAATTTTTTCCTGCTACATACAACATCACAGGGATTAAAAATTTCAACGAACACTATGCTCTTCTGGATTTAAATGACTTCATTTCTAGAAAATCTGAGGTATTTAAGACGTTATAACCACGTTAACTCCTATATTTATTAGTAATGTTATTGAAAATTTTTAGGAATCTGTCAATCAAGAGCATGCAGAAAGTAAGTCGGTAAAATATCCTGGACAAATTATGGCAATTAAAGCGTTGGATGCTAGGATACAGGTATAAATATTTGGTTATTCCAATGGTACAGCCTCGGATATTAACTATATCCAAACGGTCGTTGTAGTTTAAAAAGATATCTGACATTAAAATAGATTTTAAAATTTTACATTTATCTCATTACCTGCACAGAATCTAGCTGCTCAGCTTCATGAATTACGCTGTAAATTAAAACAGAAGCAAGACTTTGCAGCTAAAACACTTCAACTGGTTTCACAAATAGGAAACGGGTTGCCCCCGTCTCCAGTCGTAGATGTATGAAGCTTGTAAAATAATTCTAAATTTCTTACATAACTGTATAAAAATCTCTTCCATGGTTTCTAGTGCATGAAAGACATTGCAATGGTCTCTGATTACGCATGTAACTGACTCATAATATTGCTTATAGTCTACAGATTTGTTTACCTTGATTGATGGATCTGAAGAATTAGGATCAAATGATAATAAAACGTCGAAAATAAACCTTGGTAAAGTTATCATATCTATTAAGCATTGGACTATTACCGATGATCGACTTATAATTGCCTTCGAAATAGACAATAAATCAGAGAGGTACTGTATTATATCATATCTAAACCTTCAATAAAATAATATATATTATCCAACAGCTCATAAAAATCTATTCTCTTTTCCTATTAGCTATCTCTCATCAATAGCAATCGTTCTAGTAAGTAATGATAACGAAAGCCGAACAACGATCACATTACCCGTTTCGAATATTCGACAGACTGAAGAAACTTTAATTCCTTCTGGTAAACATTAGTTAATGAAAAAGTATTATTTTTCAACTCTGCTTAGTTCAATATAACTGCATGAAGTGATAGAATCAACAGTTTTCAAAACTGAATCATTGCCAATTAGATGCCAAAAGGCAAAAAATATCTGCTGAAGCCGATAATAGTACCGAAGATGATACAATCAACTCGATTAAACCTGGGACGAAAGTTCAAATCGTAACCGTAACGGAATTGCCAAATTTCATATTGACTGATTATTGTGACATTGACATATTATGCGCTTTGAAGCAAGATTTTACTGAAGAAACAGTTAGAAATTTCTTAATTTGTTACGGTGGTACCATAAGACTGACACCTGATGATTTTATAAAACATATTTCTACAAGTCCTCAGCTCGAAATCTGTAGTTGTTTAAAATTATCAGAAGCTAATATAAACAAGGTTGCAGTTGAGGTACAGTAACATTGCACCCTTCCGTACATTTCTATTGGTGCTTTTTGATGTATCCGTTTAAGTTCGCTTCGATTATAAAATTCTGTCATGCATTTTTATAACTCTAATAGCTATTAGTTCACCTGAATCACATCAACAACAATGATATCGTTGAGAATATGATTGGTAAACTAAAGTTGTCCCATGACCTTCAAGAAACGTTGACAACATCAGATCATAAGAAACAAAGCACTCTGTTACCAATGTCTAAAACACTCGTTGGATCATCCGGCTTACGTTTCACCATATTTACATCTGATGGCAAAACTTTTAATATTAAAATTTTTGCAAGGTAATTACTTACGTGATATTAGTTGTTGTAGTCCTATAGTTAACCACCCTTATCAATTAATATATATATCGTAACATGTACGTAATTCGATTTTTTAAATTTGTAACTAACGTCACTTTGTCATTCACTTGCAGGGATTTTAGATTGCTTGCATTAATTCTACGACTAGTTGTATCATTCCTTCCAAATGATTCTTTTATACGGCCTAAAATATTAGAGAGTGCATCCTTCAAGAAAGTAATTGAAGCTGCTAGTGATGCAATTGCCAATTACCTTAATCCGTCTTTTAATGTTCATCAACAAGCGTTAAAAGCTTCTAATGATAAACCGAATACCAACATCCACTTAAAAATAATTGATGATGACTCACAGTTAGTAAAGTGTACAGACAAAATATTATTGGCCTGCATCTTTACGGAACTGATAAAACTATTTCGAGATTAGTGACTGCATGTAACAAATAGAATTATCTATCTACATATTATTATTACTTACTTGAAATTGTTATAATGTACAAATGAATAAGTCAGATTTCTTATAACTAATTAATTATAACTTATTCCATCACTAGCTGATTAACTGGGACATTTGTAACAGTACACGATATGATACAAAACTATTTTTGTACAGCCGTTATTACACTTGAATTAAAATATGATTGATTGATTATTTTATTGAACTTGAGAATCTTTAGATTAACTTACTAGTTTAATGCCCCAAAATACCTAGCTAAAAAAAGCTGCGTATTTGGCTTCATGAAAATAAATTTATTGTGTTATAATTAATACCTTCTCATTTATGATTTATTGCCGTTGACCGTTGAGGGACCACCTAGCATGACAATCATACTTGATACGCATTCGTAACTCAAATTCAATTACGTCAAAACATTAATTGAATATGCTGGTCTTTGGTTATTGTTTAATGTACAGGATTAGTGATTTCAATAATGATTACATAATAATATTTTTTCAACTTAATCTAGGATCACAAATGAAAATTAGCCAATTGTACTTGAAAAGACTATACTGTTTTGCTCAATATAATGGGCTGATATGCCAATACGTTCCATGTACAGAGTAATATCACGTCATATTCCTTTACAATAACATATAGCATGATGTGTTATATCATGTGTATCGATATAGTGGAGAGAGCTGTGCTCGCATCCAAGACAAAGTTCAATTATCTCCGTTAATATACAGAACAGTAGCTTGTTCAAAATTTAAGCTCACAAGGCGTAACAACTGCGCTACGAAAATTTGGTTCACAACAATATGCGTATGTGTCATTGATTAGATTCAGTTGCAATTTTTTGGCTGGCTGAAGACAAAATTTTATGCAGACTACAGTGACGATAATAGATGTAGTCACGCGACGTAAAGAATTGAA
Organism: Trichoplax adhaerens; assembly: GCF_000150275.1. NCBI lineage: Eukaryota > Metazoa > Placozoa > Uniplacotomia > Trichoplacea > Trichoplacidae > Trichoplax > Trichoplax adhaerens. The sequence goes on along the minus strand of NW_002060955.1, from coordinate 613,962 downwards.
TTTTGGATTACATTAACTACGAAACCATGCACTAAGTTGAAATATTCCATCGATGTACAACAACCAATGTCAGGATCATCTTTGTAAAAGCCGTTGTCCTAAGTACGATTTTGTCGGAAATTACTTCTGCCCCTACCTCTTGATCTTGGCGGATGATTGCCAGAACCGGTACCTCTGTTGTTATAATATCCATGTCCCTATTGATGATTACGATAGATGATACATCAGCATTGTACAGAAAGACTGAAATCGATATTAAAATTGAATAATCTCCATTTAAAATTTATCTATAAAACCTGATCATCATAGGAGGCTCTGCTATCATGAGGTTGTTGATGACTACCAAATCCGGTACCTCTGTTGTTATAATATCCATGTCCCTATTGATGATTACGATAGATGATACATCAACATTGTACAGAAAGACTGAAATCGATATTAAAATTGAATAAACTCCATTTAAAATTTATCTATAAAACCTGATCATCATAGGAGGCTCTGCTATCATGAGGTTGTTGATGACTACCAAATCCGGTACCTCTGTTGTTATAATATCCATGTCCCTATTGATGATTACGATAGATGATACATCAACATTGTACAGAAAGACTGAAATCGATATTAAAATTGAATAAACTCCATTTAAAATTTATCTATAAAACCTGATCATCATAGGAGGCTCTACTATCACGAGGCTGTTGATGACTACCAAATCCGGTACCTCTGTTGTTATAATATCCATGTCCCTATTGATGATTACGATAGATGATACATCAACATTGTACAGAAATACTGAAATCGATATTAAAATTGAATAATCTCCATTTAAAATTTATCTATAAAACCTGATCGTCATAGGAGGCTCTGCTATCATGAGGCTGTTGATGACTACCAAATCCGGTACCTCTGTCGTTATAATATCGATGTCCCTATTGATGATACACCAACATTGTACAGAAAGACTGAAGTTGATATTAAAATTGAATAAACTCTATTTAAAATTTATCCATAAAACCTGATCATCATAGGGGGCTCTGCCATCATGAGGTTGTTGATGACTACCATATCCGGTACCTCTGTTGTTATAATATCGATGTTCCTATTGATTATTACGAAAGATGATACATCAGTATTACATAGAAAGACTGAAGTTGATATTAAAATTGAATAATCTCTATCAAAATTTATCTATGAAACCTGATCATCATAGGGGGTTCTGCTGTCATGATGAGGTTGTTGATACGTTTGTCGTGGTAGCTGCCTACTAGCAAAGTTCGGGTCAAAACCTTTACCGCGATGGCCACGCCTTTGTGTTGGCCTCCTCTATGTCGACTATCATCATGATCGTTAGCATATCCATCATCGAACGTATCCTGTTGTCGTGTTTCAACTTGACGGTCATTGTCTACAAAATATACAATTTGCTGTTCATTATAACTCAATCTACCACAATCTCGACTAATAATAATAACGAAATGTTAGCAATGTGTAACGGAATCTACTACCGTATTTTAGAACTTCGACTCTTACCCTTGAGATTTAAGTGCTTATCTAGGGCATTCCAAAGTGCCATCTTTCCAGATCTTGCGTTACCCCGCGGCGGTCCAACTCCTATGAACAGTACTTACCAGTTACTAACGAAAATTTTGGCATACGATATTGAGCATTTCGGCTAATTCAAATACATTCTGAAGAATCATATATAATTACTGGGATATCAACTTCTATGCGGATCGAATAGTACCATTAACAGGATAATTGCTAAAATTGTTTTGTCATAACAACGTTTAATTCATATAAGAACTCATGTAACCTCTGGCAGGCTCATTTCGCTTACGCGTGTCTTCCACAGATCTAGAAGAATCCTGGCTACTTGCTCCTATACAAAAAGTTCTCGATAGTAATTCTATTTATAGTTTTAAGATCATAATCATTGTCACGAAAATCTAAGAAAATATTACGAGTAATTACTACAGTTACCTTGAGAACGGTGTGTCGCTTGATCTGAGCGATCGCGCCAATTCTGGCTACTATCATCTATAATTTAAAATACCCAAGCGCTATTAAGTAAAACAAGGTAGCATATTTTACGCTATTCCTATTAAACATAGGCCAATGTACTAACTTTTACTGTAGCCGCTACGAGCATCCTTATTATAAGATTTTTCGGTTCGATTATGATTATTTCCTTGCTGTTGTTTAAAATTTTTAGAGGAATTACTACTGTTAACTTTAGTAGTCTCTTGTTTAGCCATATTAGGATTATTCTTGATATATTCTTGAAAAGGAATAAATGCTGGAGGTCCAGAAGAGCCGCCATCACTAGACGTTTTAATTAAAGCCTAACAAGTTGAATAAGTCAGTTGTTAATTTCGACAAAAATTTTGGAATTCTAAATTAACTTTTGTCGTATTACTTAAGGTTAAGAACTTCAGATAGCAAATAATTCTAATGATATAATGTAAACCTGGCCCGCTTTGCCTTTCCGTATTAACTTTTCGACGTTTCCACCTAATAACTTGGCATTTTCATTGGTTAATAATAGCATTCCGTTTCTGGCTTGAACTTCAGCTTTTAAACATATTTTGGTACCAGGAAAGGTCTTTAAACTGTACCACAAACAAAACACATATACAATTTCAAGAAATGATCCTATTATAAATTAAACTGTATGTTAGCTTTGAGTTATTTATACAATATTTTTATCGGTTTCATAAGACTAACGAAAGGCCCTGGATACTGGAAATATCTAATGCTGTGCATGTTGAGTGTCCATCAGACAAGTGAATGCGTAATAACGGTGGAGCTGTTTGAGATTCTTGATTGGAACTTGGAGCAGCTATGTTTGTAATTTTAATAACTTGTAATACCAGAGGGTACGGAACCTATTTGTTTGGCATTTATGAGTAGTTGATTAGTATAATGGTAGAGTTATGATATTACTATTTTATAATCAAACTGCAACTCCTACTACATCATGTAAAATTCCTAGATTAAATAGCAGTATGTTGAGGGCTGGAACCATTTGAAAATCTCTTTCCTATACAATACACTGTAGATTCAAGCACCTTTGATACAGTACTATCGATCAAGATTGGTGCATACTATCGTGCGTTTATCGCAAATTTAGTTGATTTACGTTCTGAAGTATCATGAAGGGACCAATATCGCTTATTAATCAATCAGATTACGTGTATCATTTAATCACAGCCCATGCGTTTTTGATCAGATTGAACGCGCTTTAAATTATCTTCGGTATATATCTCTTATTAGATTTAACATTAATTATCATTAAGTACAAATCAATTGAGGATGTAGCAAAAAAACATCAAACTGTAATGTGTATGAGTTGTTTTCCTTAAAATTATGACCTTATTGGAAGTACTCCTGCCAACACCATCTGGTAAAATTTTCTTACACATACCTCGAATATCCAGCTATTATTGAGATATTACGAGTATAAGTTAATAATGTATATTGCAATAATAAATGACATACTCCTAACAAACACGGCAGCATACTTGTAAAATGATGTATCGAATTCTAAAACTGATCTAAACATCAAAACCTGAATATGTCGTACTTACATCCAATGCAGTTTTGATGACTGAATCAGCAGAAACATTTCTGTTATCATTACTGCAATCCTTAATAGCTTCAGGAGTAAGGAACCTAAGATCAAATGAATGTGATGATGAACGTTAAACTATAATTCTTAATGAAGAAGATAACGATGAGACTTTATTTCTACTTTAATCTACTCGTATTTGGCAAATGTAAATATAGGTAAGTATTTAAGGTCGGTAAACTTTTGACAACGGTCAAGAATAGGGGGTTTTTAAAAAGTCTTGTTGCAAAAATTTGCACCAACTTTCATGATTGATCCGATTTTGACAAAGTCGATTGAGGCTCAATGAGTAAAATGAAAATTATTTCCAGTTTATTTCCTGGAGACTGCAGTTTACTCGTATGTCAAAATATACTGCAGCCTCAAGCTATGATAGAGCTCCATCATTTCTAATACTGTACATATGATATAATTTATTTTATTTAAACAAACTGAATAAAACTTTAGAGAATTTAGCTTTATTATAAGGTGAAATTCATCCATTCGACTATTTGCGAATACGCTCTGGAGCTACTTTAACATCATATTGTTGCGAAATCAGATTCATATTGATGCATACTACGATGTTGATACCCTTGTACTGTATGTATAGTTCACCAACTACTGTAGCTACTTTCAAGGCTAGAAAATAAAGGTTACTAAATACTGTACGTGGTAATGTAGAGTACATGAATTGATTTATAATATAATAAGAGCCAACATGAGAGATAGTTCATCTTCTCATGCTAAAAGATGTGCTGACCGCTCAATACACGTAGCAAAATCAAGAATCATCCTCTTATCCTTATTTGCAGTCCTACCATCCTTTCTTTTCTAACGCATTTTGTAATTCAGGCATTGCAGGCAGAAGATTCCTGTGACAAGCGAGCAAGTTGGATCAATTGATATTTGGACTTCAATGCTAGAAAAAGCGTTGAAATCCAATGGACAATCTCGAATTATTTTAGTCCTGTTGACTCAATGGCTGCCTACTGTTGATGTACCATTCTGCATGAATAAATTAGGCAGATAGTAACAGCAGTCTGTCAGCAACGACAACTGCACCAGTCAAGTGAAGTTGTACAATGTACAGTGCAGTAGAGTACAGTACAAAGGTGATTTTACCATATACAGTACTGTACCGTACTACTGTACGTACTGTACTGTATACGGTACAGTGTACAGTGTACAGTACGTACTATCCTACAGTACTGTACTGTACACAGTAATACAGTACTACAGTGTACAGTGTACAGTGTGTATAGTACAGTACTGTACTGTACTGTACTGTACGTAGACCAGACCATAAAGACCTCTACTGCGCACTGGACGATTGATTCAAGAGTGAATCAATAGACATGTAGCGTGTACATTGGTGTACAACTAGTGTAAAATTTGGTCATCGCGATTTTCATTTTGCCATAGTACCAGTAACGTAGTACAGACAGTACAGTACACTACACTACTACAGTACTGTACAGTACTGCACGTACTATACGGACAGTATGGTACAGACGGTTGCTGGGTTAAAGTGTCAAGATTCAAGAGTGAATCAATAGACATGTAGCGTGTACAAGTGTACAACTATACTGCACACTGTCCATGGTAAAGTGCTGTGGTCTGGAACATCAGTCGTCCAACGTCAGTCGTGAAGCGCAATTGACTCGCTCATCGACGTTGAACAGTCTTTGAGAGCTAGTTGAAGTCTCTGACCACGTCACACCGTCCGGTTGACGCTGAACCCCATTCTACTGTACAGTGTACAGTGTACAACTGTACTGCACACTGTCCATGGTAGAGTGCTGTGGTCTGGAACGTCAGTCGTGAAGCGCGATTGACTCACTCATCGACGTTGAACAGTCTTTGAGAGCTAGTTGAAGTCTCTGACCACGTCACACCGTCCGGTTGACGCTGAACCCCATCCTACAGTACTGTACAGTGTACAGTGTACAGTGTACAACTGTACTGTACAGTACTGTACTGTACTGCACACTGTCCATGGTAGCGTGCTGTGGTCCGGAACGTCAGCCGTGAAGCGCGATTGACTCACTCATCGACGTTGAACAGTCTTTGAGAGCTAGTTGAAGTCTCTGATCACGTCACACCGTCCGGTTGACGCTGAACGCCATTCAACTGTACAGTGTACAACTGTACTGCACACTGTCCATGGTAGCGTGCTGTGGTCTGGAACGTCAGTCGTGAGGCGCGATTGACTCCACTCATCGACGTTGAACAGTCTTTGAGAGCTAGTTGAAGTCTCTGACCACGTCACACCGTCCAGTTGACGCTGAACACCATTCTACTGTTACTGCACACTGTCCATGGTAGAGTGCTGTGGTCTGGAACGTCAGTCGAGAAGCGTGATTGACTCCGCTCATCCACGTTGAACAGTCTTTGACAGCTAGTTGAAGTCTCTGATCACGTCACACCGTCCGGTTGACGCTGAACACCATTCTACTGTACTGTACTCGTTGAACAGTCTTTGAGAGCTAGTTGAAGTCTCTGACACGTCACACCGTCCGGTTGACGCTGAACGCCATTCTACTGTACTGTACTGCACACTGTCCGTGGTAGAGTGCTGTGGTCTGGAACGTCAGTCGTGAAGCGCGATTGACTCCTCCACTCATCGACGTTGAACAGCCTTTGAGAGCTAGTTGAAGTCTCTGACCACGTCACACCGTCCGGTTGACGCTGAACACCATTCCACTGTACTGTACTTTGTACTACTGTACTACACACTGTCGATGGTACAGTGCTGTGGTCTGGAACGTCAGTCGTCAAGCGCGATTGACTCGCTCATCCACGTTGAATAATCTTTGACAGCCAGTTGAAGTCTCTGATCACGTCACACCGTCCGGTTGACGCTGAACACCATTCTAGTGTACAGTGTACAGTAGAGTAGATCAGCTTCAGACAATCGCTCGATACGTCCGTCCTCCGTGGACGACGTGCAGTCCAGTCAGAAAACACAAGTGCTTCAAGCTAAGCGCAACACACTCACCCTATTGTATTCTATTGTACGCCAGTGGACGCTGGGCAGGTCAACCAGTTATCAGCAAGCTGCTGACTCGGAGATCATACTGAGATTGTCCGTGGTAGTGTGGGGTGTCACTCTACGTACGCCACATTGGCCTAGCAATTTTTTTTTCTCTTTGAAAAATTCCAAGTGGACACAGGGAAAAAGTGCAAAGGAAAAGAGGAAAACAAGCAGTTTTCTCTTTCCTTCCTTGTCAATAACGTGTGGTAAGCAATGTCAAATTCGTTTATACCAGGAGAATTGTCATTTATCCCTTTGCTTACATTCAATCCTATTCATAGTGACGTTCGGACTTTGTGATACATTGTCATGATAGCAGGCAGGAATCGATCTGCTACAAATACAGTCATAGGATAAGATGGAGTTGAACATGCTCTACTTTACGCATCCAATCTTCAACCAATTGCTGTCTATCTTGCTGAAATTGCATGTAATTTAGGCTAGGAATAATGGGATCATAGTTCAGTGTAGGACCATGGATCTGCTCCATGCTTAATACAACGCGTTGCAGGGTATAGACAACGAGGCTGATTTGATTTGTTAGGATTCAAACAACGACAATACCATTTCATTCTCCAATCGACTTGTACCAACAACATGGATCGATCTGTAAAGGGTTGAACTAATTTCGCTCTATCCTTCTTATGCTTTATAGGCATTGTAAATAGCCAATCATTCATTGGATAGCTACAGGCAATCCGATTGCTTTCCAATCGAAAATTATCCACATTCAAACGTACTGTACTGTAAAAACAAATTGAAATCATGGCTGATAAAGATAAAAAGAACGATAAAGGATTGGTAAGTTGTAAAAGACTCTTCAAGAATGAATCAAAACGATGTGAATATTGTCATTAAATTCCATTTCGGCAATATCCATTTTTAATTTTATATAATCTAACGAGCTCTTTTTGAGACGTTTTTGACTGTAACATTTTTAACTGTACGATACCGTAGACAACAACGATAACTGCAGTACTCCAGTTCAAATGATCAATGAATCGATTGGACTTATCTAAACACTAAATCTCCAAATGACTATTGCAACCGAATAGCAAACTGTGATTGAATTATTTCTTCCATCGTAACTGATTGTACACCAGTAGAATAGATAGCCTATCAATCATGACAGTGACCTTTAAAGAAAGGAATGTAGCCATTCTGAAAATCTCGTGTGGTTAATTAAAACAACTGCCAAGTCCCCAGCGTAGCGATGTACATCATCAAATCGATCATGGTGCATTCATCCATACAATTTTATTCGTTCTTATCCAATACACTTGGTATTAGTTTAGTTGTCGCTGATATTTTCTTAAATGACAATCCCTTCTTTAAATCTACTTCTTAACACTACGTAAAAAAAC
>NW_002060955.1:581143-605904 GCF_000150275.1 Trichoplax adhaerens | reverse complement strand
GACAGTATGGTACAGACGGTTGCTGGGTTAAAGTGTCAAGATTCAAGAGTGAATCAATAGACATGTAGCGTGTACAAGTGTACAACTATACTGCACACTGTCCATGGTAAAGTGCTGTGGTCTGGAACATCAGTCGTCCAACGTCAGTCGTGAAGCGCAATTGACTCGCTCATCGACGTTGAACAGTCTTTGAGAGCTAGTTGAAGTCTCTGACCACGTCACACCGTCCGGTTGACGCTGAACCCCATTCTACTGTACAGTGTACAGTGTACAACTGTACTGCACACTGTCCATGGTAGAGTGCTGTGGTCTGGAACGTCAGTCGTGAAGCGCGATTGACTCACTCATCGACGTTGAACAGTCTTTGAGAGCTAGTTGAAGTCTCTGACCACGTCACACCGTCCGGTTGACGCTGAACCCCATCCTACAGTACTGTACAGTGTACAGTGTACAGTGTACAACTGTACTGTACAGTACTGTACTGTACTGCACACTGTCCATGGTAGCGTGCTGTGGTCCGGAACGTCAGCCGTGAAGCGCGATTGACTCACTCATCGACGTTGAACAGTCTTTGACAGCCAGTTGAAGTCTCTGATCACGTCACACCGTCCGGTTGACGCTGAACGCCATTCACTGTACGTGTACTGTACTGCACACTGTCCATGGTAGAGTGCTGTGGTCTGGAACGTCAGTCGTGAAGCGCGATTGACTCCTCCACTCATCGACGTTGAACAGTCTTTGAGAGCTAGTTGAAGTCTCTGACCACGTCACACCGTCCGGTTGACGCTGAACACCATTCCACTGTACTGTACTTTGTACTACTGTACTACACACCGTCGATGGTACAGTGCTGTGGTCTGGAACGTCAGTCGTCAAGCGCGATTGACTCCGCTCATCCACGTTGAACAGTCTTTGACAGCCAGTTGAAGTCTCTGATCACGTCACACCGTCCGGTTGACGCTGAACACCATTCTAGTGTACAGTAGAGTAGATCAGCCTCAGACAATCGCTCGATACGTCCGTCCTCCGTGGACGACGTGCAGTCCAGTCAGAAAACACAAGTGCTTCAAGCTAAGCGCAACACACTCACCCTATTGTATTCTATTGTACGCCAGTGGACGCTGGGCAGGTCAACCAGTTATCAGCAAGCTGCTGACTCGGAGATCATACTGAGATTGTCCGTGGTAGTGTGGGGTGTCACTCTACGTACGCCACATTGGCCTAGCAATTTTTTTTCTCTTTGAAAAATTCCAAGTGGACACAGGGAAAAAGTGCAAAGGAAAAGAGGAAAACAAGCAGTTTTCTCTTTCCTTCCTTGTCAATAACGTGTGGTAAGCAATGTCAAATTCGTTTATACCAGGAGAATTGTCATTTATCCCTTTGCTTACATTCAATCCTATTCATAGTGACGTTCGGACTTTGTGATACATTGTCATGATAGCAGGCAGGAATCGATTTGCTACAAATACAGTCATAGGATAAGATGGAGTTGAACATGCTCTACTTTACGCATCCAATCTTCAACCAATTGCTGTCTATCTTGCTGAAATTGCATGTAATTTAGGCTAGGAATAATGGGATCATAGTTCAGTGTAGGACCATGGATCTGCTCCATGCTTAATACAACGCGTTGTAGGGTATAGACAACGAGGCTGATTTGATTTGTTAGGATTCAAACAACGACAATACCATTTCATTCTCCAATCGACTTGTACCAACAACATGGATCGATCTGTAAAGGGTTGAACTAATTTCGCTCTATCCTTCTTATGCTTTATAGGCATTGTAAATAGCCAATCATTCATTGGATAGCTACAGGCAATCCGATTGCTTTCCAATCGAAAATTATCCACATTCAAACGTACTGTACTAGTAAAAACAAATTGAAATCATGGCTGATAAAGATAAAAAGAACGATAAAGGATTGGTAAGTTGTAAAAGACTCTTCAAGAATGAATCAAAACGATGTGAATATTGTCATTAAATTCCATTTCGGCAATATCCATTTTTAATTTTATATAATCTAACGAGCTCTTTTTGAGACGTTTTTGACTGTAACATTTTTAACTGTACGATACCGTAGACAACAACGATAACTGCAGTACTCCAGTTCAAATGATCAATGAATCGATTGGACTTATCTAAACACTAAATCTCCAAATGACTATTGCAACCGAATAGCAAACTGTGATTGAATTATTTCTTCCATCGTAACTGATTGTACACCAGTAGAATAGATAGCCTATCATGACAGTGACCTTTAAAGAAAGGAATGTAGCCATTCTGAAAATCTCGTGTGGTTAATTAAAACAACTGCCAAGTCCCCAGCGTAGCGATTTACATCATCAAATCGATCATGGTGCATTCATCCATACAATTTTATTCGTTCTTATCCAATACACTTGGTATTAGTTTAGCTGTCGCTGATATTTTTTTAAATGACAATCCCTTCTTTAAATTTACTTCTTAACACTACTGTAAATAAAACCAATTTCGTATGGCATACATGAATGAGCCGTGTATATATATCTATATAAATTGATATTACTATACGCTTGCTTTATATTTTAATTGTAGGATACTGTATTGGTAGTACTGTAGTACTGCATATCATGTGTAAATGAATTAATTGACATGGAGGAAAATTCTATTCTAGCTTTTAATGCTCACTCTTGTTTCTTAATTATGTCAAACACCCGTAGTACGGTATATTGAACAGGGAGATTATCTACTAGTACAGCATGACATTAACATTACGACTGTCGCTGATACAGTAATTGTTGCTTTGCTACTACAGTATTACGAATATCTTGGGCTCTGCCGTAGCAGTTTCGCACTTTCCTGCATATTTACTATACATATTATTCTACAATTGTCAATAGAAAATATTTTATCAATCAATAAACACTTTACCGTACTTGAATTTAACAAATAATGCTGTAGGTTCATAAAGCGAACCAACAACCATTGATTTTAAGGTATACACTAGCTACGGTAGTTTGTAACATAATAGCGCTTAAAATAACGCAATACTACATACTGTTATAAATTTTCTTAAATTATTGGTCAAGAAAAGACGCTATATCCGGTAATAATTATACCGATGGAAAAATGTTATTTGTAACGTAGATGAAATATCCTTAGCATCAACTGCACCCATACATGCAAACTCAATCCTACAACTTTTTGTGCTACATTAATAACCACAACATGGAGTATTTCGCAATGAATAGTATACTGTACTGTACATTTGATGATTCAACAATATGACACCGTATTACTACACGTGTAGTATAACGATTAATTAATATCATAATAATAATAATTTGATTTTTAAAATTCCCTGAATTAGTTCGGTGGAATATTTAGTGGTGGCAAAAAACCGAAAGGAAGCAAAGGAAGTAAGCAAAAAGAGGAAAAATCTGGGACAATACATGCAAAAACCAAAGTGTCCGTGATCCAGCCTATTAGTGAAGCGTTAGAAAAAGAAATTGCGTCTTTAAATGATTTGCCGGATACGGAAATTACACGTCGATTTGAAAAGATGTTGGTAAGTAACTGACAACAGATATAACTTTTAGGATTGATTAGGCATCAAAGTTGAAGGTCCATGTTTACAACTACGCACATTGTAGCATAGCTGAACTTCAACAATATCCATGCTCTCTCTTCAGTTGCCCATGCAATTGTACAACTCTACTGTACTGTAAACAATTCATATTTTTTAGTCCACAATTAACCTTATCTCAAAGCTATCTAGTAAATTTTCTTTTCAAAATGGTAATACTCTCAAAACCGTGAATACATGATTATCAGTGCAATTTTCCTATTACAGTTCATTAAACGCGCTAACATAGCATCGCCTGATGTCAAAGCGTAATTGTTTAGCTAGGTACGCTTCAGTAAAAAGAGAAATCCTAAGATACTGTTTTATTATGAATGATGGAATTCCTTTCATGTCATTGTAATTCTATGACTCGTTGCAATTTTGCTACTATTTCAATAACTATTGTATAAAGAGTTAGATAGTGTAATAACCTTCTAAATGTAATACTACAAATTGTTCAAGCTTCCAAAAATATTCGTATGTTGCAATCCAACTCAGTTCTTTAATACTGATTCTGAATGTGGCATTACGACAATCCTGTTACATTTCTCAATGTTGGCTCAAGTCAATGCTTGTATACAGTTCAATTTCGACTCAAATCGATTCTTTGTGGAGTTTAGACCGAACCGTGAATAGAAGTACTCGCAATCGCTAGATATTATTTGACCTATTAAACGTAATACTACGGTACATCGTCCTTTGTAGATTTTCAGTGTCTGATATTAATACTGCTTAGATCGCTACCGATTAATGATCATTATCGATGCGTTTGTAATATTTTGGTAGCTCGTCGTAAATAACCACCGGTGTTGACATGAATTCTTATGTATTCCTTTATGCTTGGCTACTGAAAGTCTGCAATGGTGTCAAATCTTTTAATATTCAATGTATAATAGGATGATATGAATCTGTCAGAAGCTCATCGAGCGCCAATACGTATGCGTGTCCAAGATAGACAAGGCAAAATGGAAATGCTAATATCACACATGCGAAGAACAGGAGTTATTGTAAGTGCTACTCATGCAGTTTAACGCTTAGCTATTAGCTATAGCACTCTGTTATTTATTACCTGTTATTAGGATGACCAAGTATCAACAGATCGACCTCAAAGTCCGAAAGATTATGTTACAGTATTGGAACGTTTAGACTCTTCAGAACATTTACTGAAAACACTCTATGCTTTGAGAGTATCCTTAACTGGTCAACCGATAAGGTTTTTACTGTTTATTGATAACTAAAATAACTTATACCAAAGTATAGCCTAGATAATTCTAATACACGCTCTTCGGAATGTAGCTGGCTGCAAGGTTTTGGTATGGAAGGTGCAGAACAAATTGTGAGGCATCTGGAGCAATGTTTGAAGAGGTTAGTGACCGACAACAAATATCTACTGTGTAAATGTATTACTAAATTGGCTATAGTTTTATTTGATATGAATATTATAATTAGTACTTAAAAAGGCTTTTACTTCATGATTTAATTATAATAAGTGTACGAAAGCCAATCAACTTTTTTTATCTAAAATTTGATTTCTGACAAATTAACTGTGTCAGTATGGAAATTACAAGATACTAACTTATATACACTTACTACTGCGTAATTAGTCATAAGGATATAGACAGAAAGATCCAGCATGAATGTGTGCGGTGCTTAAAAGCCTTCATGAATAATAGGGTATTTCTACAACATTTGATTTTAATAAAAGTAGTACATGATTACTCCATAAATATTTGCGAATAAAATTAATCTCTTGCCTTGTACCTCAGTACGGCTTAACAAATATGATGAAAAGAGATCGTGGCTTATCTTTCCTCGCAAAATGCATCAATTATCAACATCCACAATTAACTACAGATGCCATCAAATTACTGGCCGCTGTGTCTATCGTGCCTCCGAATGGGTATTAATTCAATAAATAATCAGATTATATATTTTTATGTTTGAAATATGTTTATATTACATTGTTGTCTGTTAGCTAACGTAATATCTCTTCTAGTCATGATGTCGCTATGGAAGCTCTAACATTAGCCGCGGAAGAAAAAGGTGTTGGCATTCAAAGATTTGAACCCATTATACCATGTTTAACCAAGGCAGAAAACCCTAGTGCCAAGGTTAGATTTTATAAGATAGTTGTCATTGCAAATAGCTATCTTCATAGCAATTTGAGAATCTGTTTCACTGATATGACTCTATTATATAATTAATTTTTGATTAACCTAAATTCTAGATTGCTTGTATTCAATTTGTTAACGCTATTGTGGCAACACCAAGCGATCTTTATTTTCGAACACATCTTCGAAATGAAATTATGAAAATTGGCTTCAGTGACGCTTTACAAGTAATATGCTAACGTTTAGATATGTTTGTATAGTTAACAATAAGTGGTAAATATGACTTACTTATACCGTTAATTTCATTCTGTAGCCGTTGCGGGAATTGGACATAGAAGATTTAACTGTACAATTAGATATTTTCGATGAGCACAGAGAGGAAGACTTCATAGAGTTGTGCCATCATTTCGATGATGTTCGCTTCGAAATGGAATATCCTTTATGAAACGTATAGACAGACCTACAATATCTTGTTTACTATAAAATATATAGTATTAATAAGAATGATTACTACGCAAAATAAAAGATTTTCGCCTTAATATTAATGTACTGATCCTGGAGAAATATTCCATATTCTATCCAGTGCCGTGAGCGACACAAAATCTGAACCTTACTTTCTTTCAATTTTACAACATTTACTTTTCATCCGTGACGACTACTTTGCTAGGTAACAAATGCAGTCAAAAAGAAGGGTTACAATTTTAATAACCGTTTCGCTTTCATTACGCCTACATTGATAATATAATAAAGACGTCGTTATCTTTTGGCTTTTAATATACAGACCTCAGTACTTCAAGCTGATTGAAGAGTGTATCTCGCAAATTGTGCTTCATCGCAGTGGAGTTGATCCTGACTTTACCGTGGCAAAACGATTTCAAATAGAAGTGGAGCCATTAATTGGTACCTTTTTTTTGTATTCTTTCATATCAATAGAACCGTTCTTAAGTTTCTTTGGTACGCAATTTTTTAGAGGGTCTAGTAGACAAGGCGAAGGTTGAAGAATTTGACTCTAAAATAGGAGTCCTCGAGAGGCAGGTAATTCGTATGACTTAGCTATTCAAGCGCCTTACTATACAGTACTTGCCATGATTCATGGATTATACTGTATATGAAAAACTAATTTTCTTTATAATGTGCACATAATCAGGTAGAAATTCAAGAAACGAAGAGATTAGAAGTGGAAACGAAATTAAATCAAGTGCAAGACAACTTAGTCAAGAGTACAGAGAAATACGAAAGAGAAGTTAAGGATTTACAGCAACAAGTATGTAGCAATTTAGCTTCAATTTATGATGCATTAACTTCACCAAGACGTTAGAATGATTTAACTTATATTCACTTACCTTCAGTTGGTTGGAAGTGCAGAAGCACTAGCAAAGGCAAAACAGCAAATTGAATTGGCCGAAGCAAAGGGTTAGTTGCATCTTCATTGGTAACAATTATTAGATCAGTTTTTGTATAATAATAAATCTAACGAAGTGGCCTGTATGACACCCTCCTAATATCACCTTTTCAGTTGCCGAATTGTCGAAAGCAAATGCATCTGCCAGTGCTGGACCACCACCGCCACCTTCTCCACCTGGAGGCCCAGAAATGGCTGCACCTCCTCCACCACCTCCTCCGCCTGGAATGGCTGCACCTCCTCCACCACCTCCGCCACCTGGAATGGCTGCACCTCCTCCACCACCTCCACCTCCTGGAGCCCCTGGAATGCCACCACCACCTCCTCCACCTCCTGGTGCTCCCGGAATGCCACCACCACCACCTCCTGGAATTCCTGGTGGCCCACCACCTCCACCAGGGTTTATAAGGCCACCTTCGAATGTCCCTGAGGGTGTAACACCAAAAAAGAAATATCCACGTGGAGTTCCAATGAAAAGATGTAACTGGACGAAGGTATATTTCACACTAATGTTTCAGTTGCTACAAAGTGCGGGCAAACTTTGAGATTAACCACTTCCATAAACATTCTTAGATTAATCCGCGTAATATCAAAAGGAACACGTTTTGGGCTGAATGTAAAGATTACAAATACGAAAGCAACGATTTATTTGCTTCATTAACAACAAACTTTGCAACAAAGCGTATTGAAGGTTATATCATTGTGACGACTGACTAGAATGATTGTTTGTAACCTCATTTATGAATTTGCGTTTTCATTTACCTCGTTTAGCTAAGAAGACAACATCAGAAGATGTGACAGATCAACCTAGCAAGAAAAGAATTAAAGAACTACGAGTATTGGACGGAAAATCTGCACAAAATCTTGGTAATTATATAGTTCTTTCAGTTCATCAACTTTATTTCAAAAGGACTTACGCAGTAGCTGATATAAAATTCACCCTTGACACACTTTAGGGTAATATTAATATTAAATTATTTACCAATATTATTTTATAGCAATTCTTATAGGAGCAGTAAAAATGGACTATGGGCAATTTAAGCATGTGATCTTAAGTGTAGATGAATCGCAGTTATCTTTGCAAACATTGCAGCAGTTGTCAAAATATTTACCATCTGCAGAACAAGTAAATCGATTAGCACATATGCAGAGTTTCGGTTTCGTTATTGTCAAATTTAACTGTTACCAGTAATTGTTTCATTTCTATTGGCTTTGCTATTAAATATGATGAAGGTACTAAATGTATGATGCTTTACTCTTCTGTATATGTAGCTTGGGGTACTATCAGAATTAAAATCAGATTATGACAATCTTAATGACATGGAGCAATTTGCTGTTGTGGTATGAACAAATGTGACTTTTTCCGTCTGCATATATATATATATACAGTAATTATGAAAAATTCTTTGCATAATTGTTATGATCGTTATTTTCGCTGTACGAAATTTTACCACTAGATGTCATCGATCAAGAGATTAGGTCCACGCTTGAATAGTATGATATTTAAAATGAAGTTTAACGAAGATATAGCGGATATAAAACCGGTAAATAAGATTACGACATACAAATTTGAATTAGAATTATTGCATAATGAGGGATCCAGAAAGATTTGTTTATTATTTGATACAGTACTTATATTTTATTGATAAAATAGGATATTGTTAATGTATCATCCGCTTGTAATGAAGTTAAGTCTAGCCAAGGCTTTAAGAGGCTACTGGAAGTATGTAAATATTTATTACATCACTATCACCGTGTGGCGTTTTTAATATTAGTAGAGTCATCAAAATTTTATTTTAATAATATTTTAGATGGTATTACTTATCGGCAATTATATGAACGCTGGCTCACGCAATGAGCAGTCTTATGGTTTCGAATTAAACTTTTTAACAAAGGTATGCTAGCATCCTATAGCTTCTGAGTTACATAAAATTTATTTCAAAAATATCGTATTGTTTTTTATAGCTAAGTAATACAAAATCGACGGACAACAAAATGACTTTGTTACACTTCATTACGAAAATTGCTGAAGAAAAGTATCCTGATATCTTCGCATTCCAATCCGAATTAGTTCATGTTGAAAAAGCTTCAAGGGGTAAGCATGTAATATTGTAATGTATGCACTTCCTTTTATTATTAAATATTATACTGACAAGCCATTATTTCGCAGTATCGGAAGATTTAGTCCAAGTGGCTTTAAATTCCCTAAATAAAGAATTAAAAAAGCTAGAGGCTGAAGTAGAACACAGCGAACGATTTACTGATCCTGAAGATCGATTCCATGAAGTCATGTCGATATCCTAATTACCTTTGCTGATTTGAAATTTAGCTAATAATGTCATATGTAAAATCGCAATTTTTTATTGAGAAATACTGGTTTTATTTGCTTTAATTATACGTACAAATTCTATGAGTCGGCCAGCGAAGAGTTAGATCTGTTGACGAGCATGTTTGACCGAATGAAAAAATTATTTGTGGAATTGATGGAATATTTCTGTTTGGATTCCAATAAAATGTCAGCAGAAGAATATTTTGGAGATATGAACGTATTTTTGAAAAATTTTGAAGTATGTAAGAATGCGCGTAGCCTGACACGTTAATAGACTTAATATGAAGTTTATTTTCCTCTGTTTACAATTTTTCCTTTATTGAATACGTTTTAGAATGCCCATAAGGATATTATGAAGTGGCGTGAAGCGGAAGAAAAGCAACGAAGACTGAAAGAGCGAGCTGTAAGCATATGTTGTGTAATTAGTAAATGACGGCTATAAAAATATTCATTTCTCAAATCTAAGGAAAAAGATAAAGAGAAAAAGAGAAAGAAAAAAGAAAAAGATCTATCGAAAGTTAAAACGGTTATCAATTTAGATACAGGTAAGTACTAGCAACACTCATATAAAAATTAGGAAGCTAAAAGTCGTTAACTCAAGTTTGCGATAATAAATATTTATTATCTTAAAAAAGTCTCATCTATATTAAGCTTTGTCATTAATTTAATATTATTTTTAATAAAGCCGATGATCAGGAAGGTGTGTTAGATGGCCTTATGCAAGCTTTGCAGACTGGAAGCGCCTTCAGGTTTAAAGGAATTGTATCATTTCTCTATGATAATATACGAAATCTATATTGATAGTTATTTCTGATGCCTTGTTATTTAGAGATCCTACAAAGCCCGTGAGAAAAAGGGAAGGCAAGCCAGGTAAAGTTATTTGATGCTGTAACTAGTTATAAAATAATGGAAAAATCTTAGCAGTAAAGTAATATATTTTGATATATCGGCTTGACACCCATTCAACTATTGTAGGAGATCGCCGATTAGATGAAATTCGGCGTAATAGAACTCGTGGAAATGTTAGAAGTGTAGTGTCACCTTCGCAGTCATTGGACTTAAGCGATGACGATACCCCTACCAAGCGATTAATTGGTAGTCCAAAAGGAAGCCGTCGTAAGGATGTAGTAGATGACGTAAATAGAACGCCATCCCCTAAAACAAAGCAAAGGCACCGAAAAATAGGTGAAAACATGGAAATAGACGCCGAAAAATTACTGAAAAGATTGGAAGATCTATAAATTCGTGAAGTCAGCTTAGGCATTATTGATCATGTGAATACATTTCTTTTCATTTCATCTCATGAATACTAGTATTTAAAAAAATCGCATTATTATAGTTATTTGCAGTATATGAAATTTAGCTCTTTAAAACAATATGCAACAAAATGAATGAATGTTTATGTTTAGCTCGCTTTTGTGTATTTGTTAGTAAATTTTAGCGTTTCATGGATATTCAGTGAAAAGCTTGTATATATAGCTCATTAAGTCATTATAAACATGAACGGTGTCGTAGTCCTATCCGATGAAACGTTACTATGACTTGTATTGATTTACCTGTGGCAATCTGCAAAATTCTCCTAAAAATTGATGAAAGCAAGAATATTTCTTGTTGATGTCATATATGATAGGGTGGTTGGTCTTAAATATTTTATTTTTTAATTCCTAGCTCACCTTACGATTAGTTAATTGACTACGGAGCAGATATGATAGACTTTAAACTGGTGTTTACCTTTTATCCTATCAGAAGATTTTTAGCAAAATGTTATATCTGCATTTCCGTCATTACACTTTGTTTGCTACATCCGCAAGTTAATATCATAATAATGACAATGATAAAAGAAGCCTGCCATCGTATGTAATTGGCCTATTTATCGTCGCACTATTTCCTGAGCTGACATCGTTGTACGTATAGTATTTTTTTATAGCTTCATGTTGTTGGTCTTGATCGCTAAAAGAAATTATATTTATATTACTGACAACATGTTTCATATCGTAAGTTCACGCAGTAATGGTATCTTAACAGATGATAAACACTAGCTTTGGTAGCATGATGTAAACGTGAAATAATCCTCAACAATAATTCTTGTACACGATGCTGAAACTTGTGCAATTAGTGTGAGTTAATAATGTAGTTAATACAATTATTAACTGATGTCATTCACTTAATGTAGAATTACCGGCTTATGAATTTGCCTCTTTGATGTATTTATAATGGTCGAAATGAAATATTTTTATTTTGGTCTACTTGATACCGTAAATAAACACATTTTTAGCTAGAAAATAATTGAAATTGAAGAATGCGGTATAAAACAAGGTTCATGGCGTTATCTGATGTACAAGTACGATTTTGGTTGAATTAACTCTGAGTACTGTACTATAAATATACTTATTAAAAGTGTTAGCATGATTGATTTTCGTTTTATTCCTGGCCATTATATAACATCTCACTTATTTTCTGAAATAAAAATTATGTCTATAGGTGTTAATCTCATTGCATTAATGTAGTTCTTAAAGCAATTTGTGAGTTTCTAACTCCTATTAATAACATATGTATGATATCGATACTAACCAATAGCCTACTCATCAATGATCGTCTAGCGTAATACAGTAGGAATTTCCATCGGTATTTCACATTGCATTTTCATTCCATTGCATTACGGTCATTTTTAGAGATTGAAAATAAAGCGTTTATTTTAAGTCAGAAACTAAATAAGCTGTACAAGTAACTCTTTTATGCAGCAACTTCAATTACCGCTTAGACTTGGCATAACAGTAAGATATGATACCGATATCATTTATAACTAATCAGAATTACATACCGTAAGAAGCGTAGCAACTGATAAAAATTGTCAAGTGAACGGAGAATCTTAATCATCTGACATCTACACATTATAGTAGCGTACTTAATCAGCAAGCTCATATTAATCACACTACGCATACCATAAACGCACTCTACATCAAGACAACTTTACTAGAATATAATACAAGTATCATAATGATCAACTTGTTTACAAGTACAGTTTCAGAATAAAATTTGAACTTAATATTTATTTTTAATTCCTAGAACGACAGTGAGTTTATGAAACTGCAGTAGTATGGAGCCGATAAGTTATGCAAAGGTATTACAGTCTTGTAGATATACTGTACGTACGTACGTTGTATATAATCAATTAATCAACTTAATCTATTGCTGTCTAACTGTGATTAAATAAACATTCAGAGTTAGTGGAAATCATTGATCATTTTGCAAATTGTATTAAAATAATTAACTTGTAATATCCACAACATCGTCTATGATACAAGTGAATTAACAGACAATACATAAATTTTTTCGCTTGATGAGATGGTATAAATTTGGCCAATAATGTAAACAACAATACTGTATAATAAAAACAGTCTGGAAACTGTGATGAATAGGTTAAACGCCAGTATTTAATTTTTCTTTTCTTCTCGCCTCTCGTCATATTCACCTTCTATCTGATCATGACTATCATCATATCCAAATGTTCTCTTCAGTTTCGTTAGCCAACTTTCGCTTTCTGTATAACAAATGAAACACAAGTATAATATTTGAAGTGTAAGCGTTAGATAACCCTTCGCAAGTTACCTTATAGTCAGAATAAATAAAAAACTTTATGTATTCTACGATCATATAGTAGAATTTCCTACCTGGTGAATCGTTAACATCGTTTACGGTACCTTTGCGTTCGTTCTCTTCTTCGGCAAAGGCAGAAATTAATGCTTGCTGTTTCGGTGTTAGAGACCTGGAATTTTGCAAGTAATCAATAACAATGATATTTTAGTAAATTTAAATAAATTATACCGAAATAAATAGCACAGGAGTACAACTGCTAATGGTGAGAAAATTTAGAGGTCGTTGCAATACTGCATATTATCAGTGCATAAAATGTTACGTAATCTCATCTTTAAATACCGTGGCACTTTGATCTTAATATGAACAAAATGATCTCCTTTCCCAGTACTCTGTAATTTTTGCACACCACGCTGAGATAATTTAATAGTTTCATGAGAATGAGTTCCACGCGGGATCTATTGTAATAAGAACATAATAATGCTAATATATTCCATATCTAAGTTACACAGACAAAAATCTCCAATAATTCGTAAAATCGTAAGCCTAGAAATTATTACCTTAATATTAACTGCGCCATGAATTCCATCAACCCTGATAGTACCACCAAGTATAGCCTATACCGAGCAATGATTGAAATATAGAAATTATCTTCGCCCATCCATACATAAATCTCTTGGTCACGTACAAAACCAAAGTATGACAGCTTCAAATAAGAGTAAAATACCTGAGTAACTGAAATTTCAATTTCCGAATGTATGTTGTAACCATCACGTTCGAATACGCTGCTTTCTGATACCTACATCAGGAGATATTAGTACGATTAGGACATAAATATTCTATTAATACAGCAGCTATAACTCCAAAGACTACGATTAAGAAAGCGTTCGCAAAAAAATCCATTTAAATGAATACAGAAATAAATTAAATCAGTTATAATTGCAACTAACCTCAAAAACGACAGATACTTCTTCAGATTTGCTAATAGGTATTCCCATAGCTTGTCCTTTTTGAACACCTAATAACAACAACGAAGATAATAATCAATTAAGAAAACTATCTATGGTTAAGCCATAGATCGTAATTAAAAATATCAACCTGGAGGTACATGTATAGAAATTCGCTCGCGTTTCTTTACAGTGCCACGACCTCTACAGCTTCTACATGGTTTAGTAACTATGCGACCTCTTCCGCCACACCTTTGGCAAGTTGCAGCCATATTAAAAATGCCAGTTTGTATATATTGCTATAATTTAAATGTAATAGCGTAAATCATTACATTAGGCAAGAACAATTTACCATTACTATACTTTATAAATGAGATAGCTAAGGATATTTCCTATTTAATTGAGATTGAAATAAATTACCTGGCCAGTCCCATTACACGTAGTGCATGTTACAATTTTACTACCAGGTTCTGAACCAGAACCTTTACATCTATCACAATTGGCACTGATAGGAATTTCAATTTCTTTACGGCAGCCTTTAACAGCTTCCATAAAGGTTAGGCGTAGTAGAAACTATGGATTGAAATTTAAAGTATTAAAGCATATGCATTTTTAGAGTTTTATAAAGGAAAAGGCATCGCGTAGGGCATAGCCAAGTCAAGTAGTGTAATTACCATCATGACACAATAGTAACAAGATAACAAAGTTGAATTTAAGGCACAACATACATTAATCTTCATAAATACTGTAGCTTCATACCTGAGTGCTATCTGTAAATTGAGAACCACCAAAATCAGTAAAACCTCTAAATGGACCATCACGACTAAAAAATTCTTTGAATATGTCTTCAGCACTCGCTTGCGAATAACCTTTAATTAGTGATAAAAAAAGCGCGTGCACGAATATTAATCAGAAAAATACTCAAGATAATAATATCGCCAAAAAGTTATTTCGATATCATATATTTCTCTATTGATACTGGAGAATTATATAGAATAATATATAAATTGTTGCAGTTATGACTTAACAGGCCGTAATTGCTGTATACAATATGCGACAAAGTTTCTACCTGCGCCACCAGCACCGGCACCACCACCCGAAAAAGCTGTTCCATACTGGTCATATTGGGATCGCTTGCTTGCATCGCTCAATATCTAATGTAAATACGATTAAAATAAACATATTGAAATAATTTAGAATACAGAAATTGTATTTGCTTTCGCAACAACTATTAATTTATTAACATTGGTTATTTATACTATTACCAATAATCTCTAATCTATTACTAAGGCTTTGAATGTCTGTCTCCATAATGTATTAATGTCAATAACTTCCTACCTCGTAAGCTTCGCTAATTTCTGTAAATTTCTTTGCAGCTTCTTTATCATCTTTGTTTCTATCAGGATGATACTGCTTGGCCAGCTATAGTTCAAGACACAATATTCACAAAGTTTATTCAATCAATCAATTATAACGTCAAGACAATTCCGATACGATACAAATATATCGTTTTATTACCAAAAATTTCTGATAAATATGCCTTTATGTCGTAAAAAATGCTTATATCTTATTATTCTCTACTATACGACAGGTTGAGATCATGATAAACTAGATCGAACCCAGTATCGATTATAGCGAAAAGCTTTACCTTATAATACGCTTTCTTGATTTCATCTGCAGAGGCATTCCTGGATATGCCCAAAACCTTATAATAATCTTTATTATACCTAGATGCTGTCAAGATCAATTATAGTAGTATACTAGTTTAATTTGTAGCAATATTATAGCGTACAGTAAAGTTAGCGCAACATACTTTTAAAGGCAAAAATCAATAATATCAATTTTAATCAACGTAGTGTCGAAGTAAATCGAAGCGAGGATTTTTTTATTAAATATCGGTATTTATTTTAATTTGTAATAAGATGCAATGTGTACGATTACCTGTTGTATGGATTTGCTTGGATGATGAATAAGTTAAGCCATGGTAAGGTGACTGATCTGCAATAGAAGACCCATGATCAATGTCAACAATATTTCAAAAATGACAAAAGATGTCAACATCATAGGGATACGATAATGATCACGTTGATTCTAAAGCAATTGAAATTATTACTCTTTCTGTAAGTAAACTGCTCTAGTTGCAGCATGGTCATGAATCGTTCATCATTTATTATAGCCTAAACGATAGCAAAGAATCTGCAGTTGATTATCAAATACAGTTTAACTTTTATGCTACCAATGATAACCACTACAATGGAATCGAGCTGAGCTCATTTTATGACGGGTAGAGAATAGTTTAATTTTTTTTCTATGGATTCTATCTTCATTTCACTACAACATTGAAGCAATTTGCTGAAATGAATGGCAGATAAGAAATTTGACTGTATCAGTATCATCTTGAATGAGTTAACGTGTACAATAGAAAAGAGTTCAATCTAGTTT
This sequence comes from Trichoplax adhaerens, assembly GCF_000150275.1. Taxonomy (NCBI): domain Eukaryota; kingdom Metazoa; phylum Placozoa; class Uniplacotomia; order Trichoplacea; family Trichoplacidae; genus Trichoplax; species Trichoplax adhaerens. Next base: position 589,472 of record NW_002060955.1, on the reverse strand, counting down.
GAATAATTCTGTCATGAATTCATTTAGATATCAGAGAAATTTACAGGTATGAATTGCAGGCAAAAATTTAATCATTCAAGAATGGTCTGGATTGAGTATAGCCTTATAAGTGATTGCTTGTATGCGTATGACTGGCAGAGCATAATCTATTCAACCTGATCGATTCGAATGTTGTAGAAATCTGCAGGTATAAATATTACCGCCTAGAAACGTCAACGTTGTACTACTATCTTGATTAAGCGTTGTACCATAATGAAGTCTTTATAAGCGCATGATCGGAGAGGATCATTTAACTTAATTTGGCCAAATTTACATTAATTACGACTTCGCGTTAAGACCAAGATACAAGATCGCTTCAAAGGTATTGTTATAACTTACTGTAGCATAGCAATACTCCTGCAATGATAATTATAAATAGGGAATCTTGTGATTGAACTTCATCAACTCTATCCTAGTTTGATTTCAGCAATAGAGCAATTTGCTGATATAAGTTGGGCTAAGCCAGATGATCGCTGAAGTAATTCCTAAGCTTAGCATAGCATCCATTACTTACATAATTGGTAGGAAAAACGTAATTGAACTTGATTCTATAACGGCTTCGTTCCAATACTAGAACAATCTATTAGTACGAGTTGTGGCCCGGAAACATGATTAACTCTTGATTAGAATTAATATATAGTAGCTCCTCATGTACTTTCACCGAATATACGTACAGTATGATCGATAGGGGATCAACTCCTTGAAGCTAATCGATTCTATCACAATTTAATACAGCACTAGCGGCTGTGAGTGGCTGCCATGACACAGAATCATAGCATTATGATGGAACCAAATTGAACTTGATTGATTCTATCTTGAGTTGGTTCCTTGCCTGGTCGTTGTAATCTCTTGCTGGTTAAGTAGAACGTAAATCACTTTCATGGTAATAGGGAATCTAATCATCTGCTGGAATCAAGTGTACAGCATTGCTATTTAACGACTAATCGTTATGATTTTATATAAAAACAGATGCTTGTGTTACATGGCTCTAGGTAGTCATTGCGGTAGCTGGTTTCCTTCAAACTATCACTACTGCACTCGATATTCTACGGTAACAGTATGCAACTCATCTGCAACATTATTCTATCACCTCATACAACGTTGTAGAGTCGAATACAATTCTACATCAACTTGATCGTACTCTCGATAACCATTCCTAATGATACTCGTAAGATATAGAAAATGGACAGACAAGTCTATTTATGATGGAAAGCTATCAACTGATGACTTCCATGGCATGATTAATGTTGCCTAGACGATGGGCATGGCGAAAAACGACTGTAGTACGCCATGGTCGCATGCTCCATATGATGATGGAGATGATGATTAAGCACCTAATTCATCTCCTCGCCTATAATCACTGTACACTTCGACAGCATTATCTCGATCCTATCTCATCTTCTAACAGTCTAACTCAATACTCTAGTAGGAAAGCATTGCAAGCAATCCTTTCCATGGCTCAACATCGTTGATGATGATCATAGTACACCTAAGCCACTTACTTATTATACAGTACTGTATTGATGGACTACGGACTCGCTACTCTCCAACTTACCGATGGTTCTTTTAACGTTGCTCTTGCAGTTCAACCAACGTTTGGATGTCGTTCTATTGTCATGAACGATGAAGACAGGTAGATTGCCCATCGTTCTAAGTACCAAATTGAATGCATTTCTATTTAATTGCAAGTTAACCAGTGATTTGATCGCCATGTTCGAGAAAAGACTGCAAGCCATGATGGCGATAGCATTGCAATGGACTGCGCATAATCACTCCATCTGCCACACCACCTTTCACCATCCAAGTTACATCACCCCTACCAAGTTGGCAGTGGAAAGACAGGGTTACAACGCATGTACCGTGTTACGATATAGTATACAGTATGAGATCGTATTCAGATCATGCCGTCGGGCAAGCATCAGGTCTTGCAGATTTGGATCGGTGTGCTCGCCTGTCAAGGGTGTGGCATTCGAAATCAGTATACTACCCCATACACTCAAAATAGTTGATAGAAATTCCTATAAAAAAATTGACTCAAGTCGATCTGCTATAGCAAGAAGTAACCACACCAAAAGCTGCCATTACTGGCATAACAGCGACCTCCATTTTACTTTTGCGATCCCGATCTCGACAATTTCTAAGCTGAAATTCTACGCCATGATTGCTTGTAGAGGTATATTTGGTACTGACAGTGATTGTACTGCTTTCATTGTTCATCGCTATGTAATTCATGCTGGCTTGAACGTTTCCCAAGCCGGCAATATCAGAAGCGAACCACGGGCAGCTGCAGCTGGAGCACGGATTGAAAACTATTCCAATCCGCGAAAGAAATCGAGTCTACAAAATCATCTTATTTGGAAAGGTATTTAGCACGATGGAGTATAGGAGTAATAGGGAATCATTCTTCTTTCATCACCATTGCAATACTAGTACAACTGTGCCAAAGATCACTGGCATCATTCATCACTATTGGATCTGTTTTGTTCAATAATGGTTGTACAAGTATTATAGTCAACTCTGTTTCCATTTTTCATCGCCATGTAATTCATGCCGGCTTGAACATTTCCCAAGCCGGCAATATCAGAAGCGAATCACGGATTGAAGACTATTCCAATTCGCGAAAAGAAATCGAGTCTGCAAAATCATCTTATTTGGAAGGCATTTAGCACGATGGAGTATAGGAGTAATAAGGAATCATTCTTCTTTCATCACCATTGCAATACTAATACAACTGTGCCAAAGATCACTAGCATCACTCATTACTATTGGACCTGTTTTGCTCAATAATGGTTGTATTACAGTGATTGACTGCACTGCTTCTGTTTTTCATCGCCATGTAATTTATGCCGGCTTGAACATTTCCCAAGCCGGCAATATCAGAAGCGAACCACGGGCAGCTGCAGCTAGAGCACGGGTTGAAGACTATTTGAATCCGTGAAAGAAATCCGAGTCAGCTAAATCATCCTATTTGGAAAGGTATTTAGCAAGATGGAGTATAGGAATAATAAGGAATCATTCTTCTTTCATCACCATTACAATACTAATACAACTGTGCCAAAGATCACCGGCATCATTCATTACCATTGGACCTGTTTTTGCTCAATATAGTTGTATTCCAGTCAACAGCCGAAATCACACATGAAACACCCGAGAGCAACAATAATGAATATCATGAAGGCCTAACCTGTGCAAGAGATGCCTAAACCTGATGGTTTACCGTTCATTTGGTCTTTACGAACGCTACTCAAAAGTAATGGATATCATCAAAAGCAATTGACATTGATAAGATTGTCCAAAAGAGATGGTCTTGTCTTTCCAGATGAAATTAGACCTCTTTCGTATGTGTACCATTCTTTAAAGGGGATTTCGTAATATTGAAAATTATTTCAATTTTACTACGTGTAGTAACGATAACTTTAGTATGTCAGTCATTTACCACGCTTGTTTTTGATAGCAATTGCAAGTGGTATTTTGCCAATATCCATGCGTGTCTATATAGTCAGCCAACACAGTGCTGTGGACACTGTATATTGGGCAAACATCCTGACATTCAAGAAAAGTTATACCAAGAGATACGCCGTGTACTGAAGAAAGGAAAATATCCTGCTAGTTTATCTGTTTAAAAGATGTTGTACCTAAGAGATCTACTAAAGCAAAGCGAACGGTATGTTAGAGTAGAATAGATATTGTTTAATAAAAGTAATTTCACCATATCCGAATTGTATGTTTAAACAACAACTAGCATATATCTGATTGCTGTTGTAACTATTGGAATTCTTGATAAAGACCCAGTATTAGGTTTGTATCAAGTTTCGGCCGAGGTATATTGCTAAATATTGTACTGTGAAGTATATGCAGTAAGCAATGTTCTCTTCCATGTTATACGATTACTGTAAAGTTATTATGCAACTGATTGAGATTAATAGTAGATTTATTGTTGAAAGCATTGAGCTCATTAATTACTATTATCAACTTGCTAAATTAAGATACTATATCGAATTGATCATCGATTTACAATAATAATTAATTTCGTTGTATCTACTCTGAATATCATCCAAAACTTCAATGGTATATCTAAAAATTGTTTCCAGACTAGGATATTTTCGGTTACCATATGATGCCATTTGATGAATGGTTTCATGATCAGCCAACAAAGATAAAGCCTAAAAGATGGATAACATCGTCCTCTCAATATCGTTTTAATCCTCTTAGCCGTACGGTATTTAGTTAGGGGCCAAGAACGTGCCTTGGCAGACGCATAGCAGAATTGGAAATGTAACTGCTAATATCTAGGGTAATCTGCATAAATTTCATGCTTCCTAAGCAAAGCGGCATTTACAATTGGTCTAATAACGCAGTTTGCTTTCGTATGCTTATTTTCAATGTATTTTCTAATGCTTTTATTTCGATTTTATACAATTAGTTGATTTGTGGATATCGCATGGACTGCCGCAATGTGAGTGAAGTTGAACTGGTTATTAGAATAATAACTTCCCCGGATTCCGATATCCTGGTAGGATTGGAAAAAGTAGTTAATTATTGTATATGCGAGCATATGCAATAATAATGAAAGCAAGTGGTGGATGTTAATAAGTACATGGTTACTGCTTTACCTCTATGTGCCTATGTTAGATGACTAAGCTAGTAGTATTTCCAGTCAAGCATATGTAATTCATGATTTGTAGATCGAATAAGTAATAATGTTACTAGTATAGAGCAGTTAGTTACGGTTACTCCTGCTAGATGATGGTCAATTATTTGTATCAGTTTGGCAAACATATAGTTGAAATATATTGTATTCACTATATTGAGCGAAGAAATTGATTTGGCCGTTATAAAATGATTTTATTGACTAATATGTGAATAATCTGATACTGAATGATTGAAACAGAAGTTGCTCTGGTTGCAGAGATTTCAGCTATACGAATACAGTAGTAACGCAACGAGCAGTAGCACTAACGATACGTTAACGCTAAAGACGGTATCTGCCTAATTGTATCAAGTTAGAGATTTGCTCCATTTTAATAACTTAAATTTTGAGTTAGTGATTGTGAACTCAAATGGTTTAGAATCCACTCGCCACGCTGGCACTGTCGATATCAAATCATGCTTAGAGTACAGTCTAGATTCAGGCTTAGAGTGCGCTGTAGGTTGCTACAACATTTTCATGTGGCAACATCATTAAAGGAATCGGATTTTCACTGTAATTACTTAATAGGACATGTGCTAGGTTTATTAGCATATGCATCGAGGGGTTCTTGTTGCTAGTTTGTTGCAGATACAGCTACAGTTTGTTTTTCCTTGTAATAAAATTGAACATGGTTATATAAATCTTGATAGTCTGATTTTATGTTGGAGCCTTAGAATTAGCTTACTACACGCTATTTAAGCCAAAGCAGTCGAATAAGAATACAGAACGAATACAAGTGTAAATAGATACAACCAGACTCCAAATAAGTATACAAAAAGAAAAGACAATAGTAAAATTAATACTAGTAAATTTTTGATTGTATTTAACAAATCAAGTCTAGTTTGCTTTCCTCTTTCATCTCATAGAGGCTGTACAACTGCACACTACACTCGATAATTGATATACAAATTAGCTGAAAATTACTTTATGACTGATGATAGCCTTAATACAAAGTGTAAAGAGTATTAAATTTGCTTAAGTTTTTTACTTCATTTATAAAGAAATAGAATTTAATCGATTTCAAGTAGTTGTTAAATAAAGCGCAATATCAACCACATGTACGAATACAGTTCCGTTCTTAATAGGATTAATAGTTATAATCAATTTCTCAATCTATAATATCGTACTTACTATTCGAAAGACAAGCATTACACTGAAAAATATGCCATTACGCAACAATATTTTCATGTCTTAGTGGGCTTAATAGCCAAAGCAATATCGTTCCTATCTATTCGTCGTAAAGCTGCTTGAAGCTGATCAACATTTACATTTGGATAATTTTTATTATACCACTTGTTGAGAAATTTCATCGCTTGGTCAAAAACCTTACTTTCTTTATCTTTAATACTATCGACATCGATGGATTGATCCAAAGTTGCAGCCAATCTTGTCCAATCCAAACCAATTGTATTTGCAGTTTGGAAAAAGTGCTTCTTTGGATCTATAACATTACATTAATATCGCAGATAAATTAAAATGCAAACAATGAAACAAGATATACTCTTAAACGAAACTTATAACCGATATTAAATGATAGCTTGTAAATGCTCGACTTTGCCATATTGATCGAATGCGAAATATAAAATAAAACAAACTTGAACTGTATATGTATCGTGTATGTAAAAGTAGCCGGAGTGCACAAGTAGAATCTAATGAATCGCGTACAGGTTGTTTGGTTAGCTTGTAATTAATATCGTAAGCCATAACATTGAACTATTCGTACTTTCTAATGATGCATGTAATGATCATATTCTTTTAAGGGGAGTAGATGGATAGAGAGAATAAAGAAGTACGTGTTGGTCATGCACATATTTTCACTGATGCTTTACGAAATCCAATTATTATTATAATGTATAAACTGGATATCAATTTGTTTTCATCTACAGCAAAATACTAACATAACCACTACTCGATCTATATTTTGTACGTGGTTCACTAGTACCTACCGTAAATATTGCATGTTCGGTAGTCGTATTTAATTCTAGTAACTTTCAGCTGTCAGATCTTATATTGGTAAGAATGATTGATGTTTCTCAATGAAAAGAAATAATAAGGTTTCCTTACAAATGAGGACTTCAATTAAAAATGATCTATTATCTTGGTGGCTGGCAAAGTTTTCGTCATGTAATGCTACTTCAAAGCTCATTCTGTTTGAATATTAGGTGTTATCAAGCTGAAAACAAATAAAATTCTATATTTATATGTTATTGTCTTTGTCAGTGATGATGTACGATGACCAGAATTTGAAGTATTGATATCATCCATCTAATAATGATATTGAACAAATCTAGAATAGAAAATGTTAAAAAAGGTATTTCCCTTGATGATACTGTACATGCTATTCTTGCCTTGATTGATGAGTTTTAGAAGCATGAATTGTCGTAGTTGCAGATGCAAGAATACGATTTGATTCTGTGTGAATATTTATTGTACGATTTTATTCTACTTCTGTATTCGTATTACTTGAATGAAATTTGTTTTGTTATACTGACTAAACGTTGACCTTTTAATAATTCATTTCCCCCTATATGATTATCTGCTAATGACTGAATATTGACGATAATGCTCTATCAACTTATGGGTGTTCGATTTATAGTTGATAGAATAAGCTATTGCAACCTTATAGCTAATTAGTAATGGTTATGTCTAGTTATTGAAGAATAACTAAAGATTCAATTTTAAAACTATGAAGGATAGGACGAATGGATAGCCTTTCGACTAGACGAACATGTTTGGATACACCTCTGTCTACTAATCGCGATTGACTATTTTTAATTTGCAATTTTAGAGTTATTAAGGCTTGGATATAGGTGATATAAAAAGTCATAGACTTGTTACCTGGAACCTTTATGACGTATATAAAATTGCAAAGTAGATCAATCAAAAGCATGATCAAGAATTACCGTGAATACATCATATACAATTTAAGTTAAGTGAAAGAAAACATAGTTCTGTTGTCAACCTAAGCGTTATACTCGTTTTGAGTAATGTAATTGCACGCGTGAATTGTTTATGTTGCATTCATTAAACCGGTGATAAAACAACATAAAAGTAGTATTTTAATGAGTTTGAATTATTGGATCCCTTTATGGTTGAGACATTGGCTAAATGTTTTAGCTCTAGTATGAATAAATTGATTCAAGATGATGTCGTATTTGGACAAAGTTACTTCAAAACTTTTTTTCTAAAGTAAAAAACAGTAATTAAATTCGATCGCCGCTTAATTGTATTATCTACTTGCCCCTTCAATTTAGCAATATAGTATTAGCTTTACCGACTAGTCTACTTGAACAGACTATACTTTTTCTAATGTTTGAATATCATTGTTTACACGGAATGATCGTTTATTGAATTCGGATACATTTGCGAACTTGAGCCAGTAAGTCAGTGTGCAATATTATCCAATTAGTCAACTGATTCAATGCTGTATATAGACTGTTTTGTTCTTTAATAATAAGTTCACTCCGTGAGTAAGATTGATAACTGCATTTTATTATTAGTTGATCGGTATTTATAGCTACACGAGGTTACACCTCGATACGATTACAGTTTATACTTCGCACTACAATTAGTAACTTATCAGCCCGCCTTTTAGAATAT